>NC_041394.2:202046128-202063628 GCF_900747795.2 Erpetoichthys calabaricus
GGGCGGAGCTGTCAACTGATCACCACCTGGTGGTGAGTTGGCTTCGATGGTGGGGGAGGATGCTGGTCAGGCCTGGTAGGCCCAAACGTGTTGTGAGGGTCTGCTGGGAATGTCTGGCAGAGCCCCCTGTCAGAAGTAGCTTCAACTCCCACCTCCGGCAGACCTTCGACCACATCCCGAGGGAGGTGGGGGACATTGAATCCGAATGGGCCATGTTCCGTGCCTCTATTGTTGAGGTGGCTGACCGGAGCTGTGGCCGTAAGGTGGTCGGTGCCTGTCGTGGCAGCAATCCCCGAACAAGTTGGTGGATACCGGCGGTGAGGGATGCCGTCAAGCTGAAGAAGGAGTCCTACAGGATCTTTTTGTCCTGTGGGACTCTGGAGGCAGCTGATAGGTACCGGCAGGCCAAGCGGAATGCGGCTTTAGTGATTGCTGAGGCAAAAACTCAGGCATGGGAGGGAGTTTGGGGAGGCCATGGAGAACGACTTTCGGATGGCTTTGAGGAGATTCTGGTCCACAGTAAGGCGTCTCAGGAAGGGGAAGCAGTGCAGTGTCAACACTGTATATGGTGGGGATGGTGCACTGCTGACTTCGACTCAGGACGTTGTGGGTCGGTGGGGGGAGTACTTCGAAGACCTCCTCAATCCCACTAACATGCCTTCCAATGAGGAAGCAGAGCCTGGGGACTCGAGGTGGGCTCCCCCATCTCTGGGACTGAGGTCACCGAGGTGGTCAAAAAACTCCTTGGTGGCAGGGCCCCGGGGGTGGATGATATATGCCCGGAGATCCTCAAGGCTCTGGATGTTGTAGGACTGTCTTGGTTGACACATCTCTGCAACATCACATGGACATCAGGGACAGTGCCTCTGGATTGGCAGACTGCGGTGGTGGTCCCCCTCTTTAAGAAAGGGGACTGGAGGGTGTGTTCCAACTACAGAGGGATCACACTCCTCAGCCTCCCTGGAAAAGTCTATTCGGGGGTTCTGAAGAGGAGGGTCCGTTAGATAGTCAAGCCTCGGATTCAGGAGGAACAGTGTGGTTTTCGTCCTGGTTGCGAAACAGTGGACCAGCTCTACACCCTTAGCAGAGTCCTGGAGGGTGCATGGGAGTTCACCCAACCAGTCTACATGTGTTTTGTGGACTTGGAAAAGGCATTCAACCGTGTCCCTCGGGGAATCCTGTGGGGAGTACTCCGAGACTATGGGGTACCGGCCCCCCTGATAAGGGCTGTTCGGTCCCTGTACGATCGGTGCCAGAGGTTGGTCCGCATTGCCGGCAGTAAGTCGAAACCGTTTCCAGTGAGAGTTGGACTCCACCAGGGGTGCCCTTTGTCACCAATTCTGTTCATAACTTTTATGGACCCCCTTGGGATCAATAAAGTATCTATCTATCCATCCATCCATATATTTTGTTATAAGAGAGCCATTTGGTTTGTTTTACACCAGGCAGCTTTTAAAACGTCCTGTCCTCTGTACTCACTGAAATCCTGGGAGTATCATTTACGTTGAAGACAGTGTTGTACATAAGGTCACTGCTGCTATTAATGACAAACATGTTTACATGGTTTTCTCAGTTCTATTGATATTGAAGCTCACAGTTAGTGATAAAAAGTGCCTGCCTGCCAGAGTTAAGTCTGTCAGAGGTTTTGCAAATTTCACTGATGGCATACTTCTGTTCCAGTCTAATGTTGATAGAAGCCACTATCTGGCAGCTTCATTTCTGGCCATGGATGGCTACTTTTTTTTTTTTTTTTTAAACTAATTTTTACCTTAGTATATATTCATTACTACACCACTGCACCAGCTCCTGCTCCTGTGAAAAATGAGCCTTCAACATGCTCTCCTGCCTGTGCCACTGCAGTCTGCCTCCAGAAGACACAGCTTATATACACTTAATTTTGAGCTTTGATGTCCAATGATTTCCAATGTCTCGTGTTCAGTCAACAGTGGGAATGAACATTCATTTGTAGCATGATGCTTAATTTTCACAAAAAAGAATTAAGGTCAGTTTGCTAAAAACGCTGAGTTTGCTGACAAAATGAGTGAGCACTCAGCAAGACAAGAAGACATTGGGAAGGTTAATCTAGAATGTCTGATGTCACTATAGCAATGCCTGTAGATGTAGCGAGTTTATCAAAAAATCAGAAAAAAGTGGGTGCCCATTAAGTAATTTTGAAGTTTTAAACAGCTCACTACATGTAAGACATATATGATTATTGTTTTTTTCTGGATTTTAATTCTCACCTCTTAAAAAGAATGCTGATTATTTGTAAATATTATAAAAATATTGTATTTTTATTCATATTGATGTTTTGAAAAGGCAGTGCAGACACTTCTTGAATCAGTAAAAGCAGTGGTGGAAGATGAGAGCAGATTACTGTGGTTAAGGCAAAGAACCTGAAACAAGTTGAAGAAATAAAACTTATGCTAACAAATGTTTTTTTTTCCCTTAATGCAGGTGATTGTCTCAATTGGTAGGACTACTATGGAGTGAGAGGGAGACTTGGGGTTAAAGACAGAGCAATTAGCTTCAGAAAGAAAGTGTATGTTTTAGTCGTGTTCCAGATGGCCTGACTGCAGTTGTTTATATAGGAATAGTTGGCCAATCATTCTTTATCCTGATGAGTCACTGCCACCAAATTGTTTTTTGATTTTATTTTATTTTAAAACATGGCCTAATGTGACCAAACTAAAAATCTGAAGCTTTATCCAAAAGAAGTGATTAACTCAAAATGTACAAGAAATGTTACGCATCTTACACGAAACAGACATGTGAATGCAAAAAAGGAGAGTTGTAATATTCAATATGAATTTATAAAAGTAATTAGCTTACTTTCTCCAAACTCCTTGTGGTGGTTACAGCAGGAATCTTTATGAATCGCTGAGGCCATCAGATGTTTTGTAGCATTTGCTCTTCAGAAGCATGGTTTAAAGTGGCTTCTCGGATTATAAAACAGGAAAACCTATCCTGGACCTAACTTTTTTTCAAAATGAGTATGAAATTTTGTGGTAGTCCACGTTTTACTGACATTTTTAATCTCTGACTTGAACACCCTAAAATTCCAAACTCCTTTAGGATGGTCACTGTAATTCCGGTGCTGGACATTCACTGATTGCTGCCTCAATAACTACAGACCTGTCTTGTTGATATCTGTCATAATGAAACTACTTGAATGGCTTGTGAAAATGTGTACTTGGATGCTTACCACTTTGTCACCAATCCAAACAGATCAGTGGAGAACACATTGTTCTTGTAAAGTTTGAACATTAGTGTACAAAATGCTGAAGAGATTAAAGTATATTATTGATTATTTTGATAGCTATTAAAATATTTTTATCATGAAGATCAAGACACTAAAAAGACTACATTGTGACAGGCTAGCAAACGAAAATGGACTTGTAGAGCAACATCTTATTCATTTAACGAGCTGTCTGTAAATTCAGACTTAATACATATTATTTTGTAATTCTGTTTCATTGTTTCTTTTTCAATATCCATACTAATACTAATTTGGTTATGCTCTTGGTGTGACTGCTTGTTTATATAAGAAGATTACAAAAAAATACAAAGGTGGAAATAGATGACAAGAAATTTGAAAGTATTGCTGTTCAGCCTGTTCCTTCATTGACATTTCAAATTATGTAGCTCAGTGTTACCAGCAAAAAGACCACATAGGATGGGAAAGTGCTGAAAAGGAAAGATTTATTCCAAGTATTACTCTATACCACTGACTAGTAAAATAGTTTGTTAATTTTGGCATGTTATGTACATTAAGAACAGAAGAAAATGTCTACAGATGGTGGGAAGATGTATTTATTTAATCTGATGTACTGTAATATAAAACAATAAAAGTGAACATATTATGGAACCAGTAATGTCATTACGAACACTGAGTAATCAAAATTCCAAAAAAATCAAAAACACTTCTATATATTGCAAAAATATATTCAAAATATTAAAATAATTAAATGTCAAGTATGTATAAGCATGAATTATCTTGTTTTAAAATACTTTTTGTATGTTTTATAATGGAAGGTAAAAACAATCTTCCAGTAAAAAAAGAGCATAATGGGCAGACAGTTATTTAAGATTGACAATGTTGGCTTTCATTGTGTGAGCTGTTGTGTTATTTATATAGCACCTTTCCCATGCTTAAGACGATGCTGAATTGATGGGTACATCTATAAAAATGTTTGCTGGGTGCAGGCAGAAAGGTACAGAAAGTGGGTAACTAAAATATTTATATTGCATGAATCTCTATTTTTGATCTTGTAATATGAGGATTATAATATCGCCAGCGGATGAAGAATTCCAGGTTGTTTAGTCCTGTTTAAAATATATTCGATTCAGAAGTGGAAAATCAAACTAGAAGGTTTTTGATTTTTATATAGCCCCAGTCTTACTATGTCTTCCTGAGAAAATTATTTACATTTTTTATACATGACCAAGTATGAAAAATATACAAGACACACTGCGCAATTTAAGAATTAAGAATTGAAATGATATTCAAATTTAGTAAAGTAAAGGTTGACTAATCAAAGAATAAGAGAGATAAAGTAACGTCAAAATTTTAAAAAAATAATGCTGGGCTATGTAATGGTTCTGCTGGAACTGCTGAATGATGCTTGAAAATGTTTTAAATGTTTTATAACCTCACTAGAAAATGTGACTTTCAAGCATGTTTACTTTCAGGGCAATATACCCTATGATCAATTGTTTATCAAAGGTAAATAATTTAAAAATATCCATGAAGTAATGTTGTAATCTAATCTAATTAATTAAGCCAAGACTTGCATGTGTACCTCATCATTGATACTTCCTTGAATTCTACCCTGCCTTAAGGGCAGTCATTGACTTTCACCCTTCATTCTATATGGCCCTTCAATTTGGTATCTCTAAGTATTTAGAATATGTTTGTGTTTGCCATTTACCTACTAAACAGATTCAAGCATGTTTTGTTGTGTTTGTAGACTTTCTGAATTTAAAGATTATCCAGTAAAAATTTTAGATTCTTAATATATGGTATAAGTTACTGTATACCTCATCCACCTATCCATTATTCAACCCGCTATATCCTAACTACAGGGTCACGGGGGGGTCTGCTGGTGCCAATCCCAGAAAACACAGGGCACAAGGCAGGAAACAAACCCCGGGCAGGATGCCAGCCCACTGCAGGGCGTGCACACACACACACACACACTAGGGACAATTTAGAATCGCCAATGCACCTAACCTGCATGTCTTTCGACTGTGGGAGGAAACCGGAGTACCCGGAGGAAACCCACACAGACACGGGGAGAACATGCAAACTCCACACATGGAGGACCCGGGAAGCGAACCCGTGTATACCTCATGATGTACTATATACTATATTTTGCAAGGTTAACTCTGTTTTGAAATACAGAAAAATGCATCATAGCATTTATTTTGTTTATCACTTATCAAGTACTGTGTCACTGGGCTTATATACATTTGTATGGGCTCATATAGATTTGTATCAAATGTCTATACCCAGTCAAAAAAACACTGCTTAAAAAAAAAAAAAAAAAAATCACAGAACAAGGCATGTTTGCCAATGCAAAGTACGCAACTTTTTTGATTCATGTAATAGAACACATAGATAGATATAAGAGGATGTTTGTCCCAAGGAGAGTCTTTTTTCCAGAAGTACGTAAATACATAATATTAATATTGCATATACAATGTATTATTGCATTATTGTACTTTTCAAAAATTCAGTAAGGTTATAAAAATATTCTAATTGCATTTAAAATTAGATTAAAATGGAAAATGTTCATTTGCGATTAAAATAAGACAACTGTGAAGAAGCAGTAGCTTGTGTGAATGGGTAACCAGCATGTGAGAAGTAGCCAAGTGCAAAAGTGTGACTTACTCTTTCTTAAGATAACTATACATGACCTTTGGGGAAGAAAGTAGCTGTTGCAACAAACAAGACCACCAGTATAAACAGACAGATGAGACTCGGATGAGTCAAATAGCATTTCCTCAGTCTTGTATGGAGCAGGTGAACTAGTAGGTTCTAGTAGTATGCAAAGGTAGGCAGTAGCATGTTATATTTACTTGGTTGCTTGTATTTAAGTAAATTTCTGGAAAAAAAAAATTCTGAGTAGTAAGCCTAATTTTTTGATGGATTTTTTTGGAAAGTTGTTAGCAAGTCACAACATTGGAAGTATACTTAAAATCCAGATATTTCCAAATACCTTGTGTGAAGATCAAAATCCTTGTACTCAGATTCATTCACTGCTTAAAGTGAAAACTGAAAAAAAAACATTGCCTTAACACGAAATGACCGAAATACATGGTCAATTCATTTATGCCCTTCAGTTACTGTACACAAACTGTCCACTTCACTCTCACTTTATTCAATGAGTCCCTCCCCTGATTCTTCAGTCCAAAGGCTGCCCAAAGACTAGGAGAAAGAATAGAAGTAACGTTTAGGGCCAGGAAATGCATTTCAATGAAAGCTAGAAACAGGTCAATGCTAAAAAAGATGTTAATTCTGTTACCCAAACCTGATCACAAACTGAAAGTCAAAGTCTGAGGGTAAAGCTATAAAGATCAAAATCCAGAATTCAGAAAAGACATGCAAATGCTGTTAAAGAATATCCTAATCTTGGATATAGAGAAAAGTCGAGCACGGTACAACACCCTAGTACTAATCTTGGATAGCAAACAATCCTACATATCAGTATTTAAAGTGCCGCGCTGATCACAGCAGAAATGGCAACATCTAAAACCACCCCAACCCCCAGCAATTGGGAGAGGCATCTTAACAAAGGAATTTGTAACATAGCGGTCCCCATTAACAAAGCAAAATGGCTTTGCAATATTATTAAAATAATTTCAAAATAATGAATACAATTCTCCAGACAAATTAGGAACATAATGGAAAACTAACCCAACATGTACTTTAATGAAGAAAAATGTATTCATTTAATTCATAGTACATTTTTAAAAAGTACTACTCATAACCTCGATTTCTGTGGAGGTTGATTTACAAGCAAAAACTAGTGTGATTTCACTTGACCATGCTCTGTTAGTGTCCATCCTGCTAAATTTGCATACCTGAGTCTCACTCAGAAGTGTGTTGCTCAATGGGGTCCTTCACCTGACAAGGTGCCCCAGCCCACACCTGTATATTTTTTTTACATTTTGTGAGATTGCAACATTGTGACATGTGACAGGCTTTATGTGTTTCAGTAGTTTTTTTTTTTTTTTGACCCAATAATTTTTTGCTTAATTTTTTTAGATGAGTATTTATTTTAATGAAATAAGTATGACTTCCAGCGAATTTCCTGTAGTGTAAACAAAGCAAGTCAAGGATTGTTTTACAAGAGAAGAGATGACTGGAGAATTAGCCTTTTTGTTAAAGAAAACGGCAGAGCCAGTTCTAGGATTTTTGCTGCCCTAGGCGAAGTTGCAAATGCCATCCTGCCACTCCCTTTGCTTTAAGAGGAATCATCACTACCAGACCTCTTTATTGAGACCTAGAGACAGGACTTTACAGTCTCAAATTCACATTTTAAGAATGATAAAACTATGGTTTGATTTCTATAGTTATCTATTTAAACCACTAGCTAAATGTGTACCTTTTGATGATGGTGACAATTCTACATATAATTTTTTTAACTAAGACATTACCATAAAAATATAAATGTATAAATTGATAAAATAAATTTAAAACTTAATATAATGACATTCAGTTAAATTTAGAATGTAATTATCTTTAAATAGGAATCTTTACAAACAATTTCTATTTACCATATGCTTGTGCATGAAAATAATGCAAACTACCTGTTCAAAAAAAAAAAAAAACTACTTTAGCGTGCCCAGAGCGAATCTTAGAAATGGTGGTTAGCAACAGAGAACAATATTTACTAAGTTTTAGCACAAGGTTTAATGCATGTCCATTTGGGAGACAATCATAGTTTGGGTTAAATCAGCATTTAGCAATTCACTCAAGAGCTACAGTCCTGCTGCTATTTTGATCATTTAATTTTATTTCACCATGTCTGTTTCTTCTATGCTACAGTTTGAGGATTATTATTATTGGCATCATTATCATCATTGTTGTTGTTTGTGTTATTGTTGGACTGTGTAGGTCTTCAGACGTTTAGACTGAACAGAAACAGCCCTGGGCAACACAACAATTTTTTTAAACAAAACAGACATGTGAACACTCTAACTCAAAGCAAATATCTAATTAAATTTCTGGGCAACAGATTGTGCTGTGCATAGTGCATGTCGCTGCTGAGGTGCACAACATAACCATTTCTTTGTGTTCAGGTCTGGTCTGGACAAATTTTTCTAAACAAAATGACAGGAATCTCCACATGGGGCTGCAGTAATGCACACTGACCACTAGAGAGCACTTGCCTAGATCACCTATGCCCAGAAATGGCTCTGGAAAGTGAACTAATATAATGAGAAAAAGGAATCTGAGAAGTTGTCATTTGCAGTTAAACAAATGGCAGGAAATGCTACTTTAATGAATTCAGACCTTTTGATTTTGTCCTTTGATTAAAACAGATAACCATTTGAGTTTGACTGCGCGCATGTTTAAGTGCCTCAGCTTCTCAACTGGAAAAATAAAGGATAAACACAAATTTGAATTTGCTGCTTAGTTAACAATTGTCTCCTTAGCTTAACAGCAAATTGTCATTTAATTGTAAACCTGGTAAGCATGTTAGTCTTGTGTCTTCTTGATGAACAACTTATGAACATTTGATACATTTGCGGCTATTTTAAAGATGTGTACAGTGTTTAGTATTTGTTGCTGTGTGTCATACAGTATACATTTTGGTAAGGAAAAAGTACTGCATTATTAAACAGTAATTCATATTTATAATTACACCTCAAGAATTATGAATGTGTAGATGATACACTGAAGAAAAAACACACCTGTCTAAAGCAAAAAAGTTGTTGTGCAGTTAATGATAAAAAATTAAAACCTATAAATGGAGAAATGGTGAAAACTACCTTTTTTAAAAAAGCCTTGTTTCAGATAAGTACATTACAGAAACAAATTTACAATATGACAGCTTGTATTAATAAGAAGCATTTTCTTTTCTTTTGTGCCATATGTATTGTGGATAAATATTTTTGAGTATATTTTATTAGTATGTATTTTAAGGAGGGCGGCACGGTGGCGCAGTGGGTAGCGCTGCTGCCTCGCCGTTGGGGGACCTGGGTTCGCTTCCCGGGTCCTCCCTGCTGTGGAGTTTGCATGTTCTCCCCCGTGTCTGCGTGGGTTTCCTCCGGGCGCACCGGTTTCCTCCCACATTCCAAAAGACATGCAGGTTAGGTGGATTGGCGATTCTAAATTGGCCCTAGTGTGTGATGGTGTGTGGGTGTGTTTGTGTGTGTCCTGCGGAGGGTTGGCACCCTGCCCGGCATTGGTTCCTGCCTTGTGCCCTGTGTTGGCTGGGATTGGCTCCAGCAGACCTCCCGTGACCCTGTGTTCGATTCAGCGGGTTGGAAGATGGATGGATGTATTTTAAGGAAATTGTATTAATGTTAGTATTTTTATGGTCACTGAGCAATTACCTTACACAATTTCATTGTGTTAATAAAAATGAACAGTTAACACCTGTGGTCTAGTTTAATTATAAAAATGCACTTTAATATAAGACATAAGGCTTCTATGTGTCTATTTATGCAGGAGCCTGAATCAGACAATCAAGTAACTTGAAATTAGTGATCGGTATTGGCCTTAAAAAAAACCTGATCAAGGCATCCCTACTTTTAATATAGTAATAGTCTGTTTAATAAGTCAGAGAGGTGAGATTGCATTGGTTTGGACATGTGCAGAGAAGAGATGCTGGGTTTATTGGAAAGGGGATGTTAAGATTAGATCTGCCAGGCAAGAGGAAGGCCTAAGAGAAGGTTTATGGATGTGGTGAGAGAGGACATGCAGGTAATGGGTGTGACAGAGCAAGATGCAGAAGCCAGGACGATATGGAAGATGATGATCTGCTGTGGCAACCCCTAACAGAAGCAGCCGAAAGAAGAATCCATCTCTGCAGTGTAACGGTCATAGAACTCACAGAAAATACAATCTTTTTAAAGCAATGATATATTTTCTGGTATCTGTTTTATATCACACAGTTAATACAACATTGAGCTTTAAAATTAAATAATAACCAACTCACAACTTTCTAATGCTTTAAGAATTATACCACTACATTTATTGTCAAATGATATGTTCCTGTAGCACTAGTATTTTAATATTGTTTTAGTTCAAAGGTGACAGAAATTTTACATTATACTAAAACTCCTAAATGAGCCCAAAAAAAATAGTACTTGCTTCCAAAAACAGGGTAAACTGCCGTATTTGAAAGGGAAAAAAAACTGTACTTGGATCAGACATACATCCTCAAAAACAGTTTGGACTAGTGATCTGACATTTGATAGATGAAGCCATGATTTTATGTAGAACTATTTATAAAGAAACATCTGGAGTATGGCTTTCTAAATGTTTTTTGGTTGTCTGCCAAAAAGGGAATGTGCATTTATCCACCCATCCATTTTCTGATCCTGCTTAATCCAGTACTGGGTTACCGAGAGGCAGTGTCTCACCTTACAGCAAAAGAGTTAATGTAGGAAACAAACCTAGCTTGGGAAAAAGCTAGCTACCCAGCAGACACACACGACTACAGTTAATTAAAATACTTCATTTAAGCCAGTTATCTAACCAGCAAGAATGGAAATGGAGGGAAAACACTGCAGCACCCAAAGGAAACCCAGGCAAATCTGGAGAAGAGTCATTCTACAGATGCCAGTAAACAAAAACTTGCAGTTTCAAAGCTAACATAAAAATCCCGCTGCTCTGTTCACAATGCGAGAGTAACCACACTAATAAGATATTGGACTAATTTCAGAGTATGGCAAATCATTTAAGAGGTGGCCCATGCAAAAAATAATGTGTATTAATCCCTTACAGTCTCTGTATATAGTTTTATAATAATATACCCTGTTGTATATACAACGTATTAGACATATATAAATGAAAGACCTGTGTGTGTGTGGGTGTATGGAGCAGTCTGCTCATGCTCCACCACAGTCTGCCATATAACAGAGGCAACAGAAAAACTGACACTAAACCTTAATAAAGGAGAATGTAAATATAAAAGAAATTAAGAAATAAAAAAGAATGTCAGAAAAAATCCTAATATTGTTTGAGTCCACTAAGCATTCTGGCAGTTTCCCTTGTTAATGTAGCAAAATGACAGCAGAAATAAATTGCATAAATAAAAAAACAAATTTTACTAATGGCTATAAAGCGTGCATACTGGCTTCCCAGGAACTGAGATTGAGACCCCCACGATCAGAACATTCAGACACTTCTCTCTGTGTGAAAGTCAAAGGGCTACAGTGGAATGAATGTTGAGATAATGTTTTTCTATTTAAAATAGACATTATTGCTTTATATTTTTGATGTACTGTATATGCCATCTGTTGGAATGGAAAATGAAATTCATTTTATTGGTATATACAACAAACACCTTGATTTGGGTGTGTTGAGAATGACACCTTTCAGTGAGTGTGACATGAGTGAAACTAGGTATTGGGGACAGCAGTTCCACTCTGTTAAATTAATTTTTATTCAGATCATGTTTCTGTACTTTGATTTAAGTCGTGATAAGCAATCCATAATTTACTATGGACTTGGCTGGCTAGTTATATAAACGGCTGTGCAATTCAAAGTATCAGGGTCCTGCATGTTTTGCATGCATTTTTCTGTAACTTTCGAATAGGTTTATGGCAGATTTTAGCTGTTCTGAGAAAAAGACATTTAAGAGCAGCCAAGTTTTTCTTTTATGATTGCTGTCCTTCTTATAACTTTAAGGCACAGTAAAGTTTAAAAGGATGCATTGTTCATATTGTTGTGTGTGTTTTATTATTTTTTATTTTATACTGCCAGATGATCCTCATTTTTGTTGATAAATTGTCAGCCTTCTGCTTAATGCACAAACTGAGAAATTATATCTATTTTGCTAGTTGAACATTTAAGGTGAGATGGGGGTGGCACATACACCCTCATTTTGACCCACCACATTTAGTAGGAGTGCTCTCTGATCAGGTTTTTTTCAAGTCGATACCGACCACCAATTTATTTTGTACTTGAATGGCTGATTCTGATTTCTTGTTTTTTTCACTTTATCCCTACATTACCAGATGCATGGAAGCCTTATGTCCTATATTAAAGTGTATTTTTATAATTAAACTATAGGCCACAGGTGTTAACTGTTTATTTTTATTAACAAAACAAAATTGTGTAGGCTTATTGCTCAGTGACCATAAAAATACTAAAATTAAATTTCCTTAAAATACCTACTAATATGTACAATAAAATACTTAATAAAATATGTACAAAAATATTTATCCAAATTACATATAGCATAAAAGAAAATAAAATGCTTCTCATAATTACAAGCTGTCATATTGTTTAATTTTTTTGAAATGTACCTATCTGAAACAAAGCCTATTAAGAAAAAGTAGTTTTCACCATTTCTCTAACAAAAAAAAAAATATACACAGTAACAAATAATAAACAGTACAAATTTGAAATATCCACAAATGTATTAAACGTTCATAAGTTGTTAATCAAGAAGACACGGGACAAAACGCTTAACAGGTTTATATGTAAAAGATATTTTGCTGTTAAGTTAACAAGACTATTGTTAACTAAGCAGCAACTTCAAATTTGTCGTTCTTTTCTTTTTCCAATTGAAAAACCAAGGCATTTAAAACAAGCTCACAGTCCAAACTTTTTTTTTTTAATTAAAGAATAAAATCAAAAGGTCTGCAATTCATTAAAGTAGCTTTTAATGCCATTTATTTCACTTCTCAGATTCCCTTTTCTCAGTTTACAAGGGGGCTCCGCCCCCTGCTCGCTTTGCTCGCCTACCCCCGGCGTTGGGTATCCTGGAATACATTAGTCGAGCTCGTTCGTTTTGGAGCCGTGCCCGCTTGCCCGCGGCATTTCAGACGCGCGTTGTAGGGGCCTGCGTTCATTGATTTTATCCAGGCGGGCTCGTGTTTGTATATCCGTCAGTCGAGCTCGTTTGTTTTGAACCCGTGCCTGCTTTGCTTCCGCAGTTTCAGACGCGCGTTGTAGGCACCTGCGTTCATTGATCCTATCCAGGTGGGCTCGTGTTTGTATCGTTGAGCTGCATTGTGTTTGAATTTGGTGTAAAGCGTTCAGCGGTTTGTACAATCCCAAGCAGTACATCCTTCCTAACTTCACTCCGCAGTTGTGCCACTCACAATATGGCGGTGACGCCTGCGCCTTCACTCCGCAGTAGTGCCACTCACAATATGGCGGTGACGCCTGCGCCGTTCGTACTATCTTTGTGGACCTGTGGGGCCTCCGTAGCCTCTCACGTTTGACTCTGGGGTGCAGCTTCATTTCTCATTCACGTTAGTTGAGCTCTTTCGTTCTTGGGCCATGACTCCTTCGTTTGCGGTGGATACGACTTTGCGTGCGGTTTATGAAACGCGCGCCTGTGCAGTACATCTCATGGTCCCATCGCTGTGTCCCTGCGTCCATATCCGGTGTATTCTCGGTTAGTAATATGGATTACTCCACTTTCTTTAATGACTAAATTTCCAATCGTTTCTGCTTACTTGTAAAACATGCCTGGACTTGCTTCTTTACAATACAGGAAGTTTGCTGCCAAAAAAAAGACATGCACTAGCTCAGTTACTGTAATACCTCACATAAAGGTATACAGTTTTTGTGATTAGCCAATTTACCAATCATCGATCTGGTCTTGTTTGTCAAAATCATCAGATTTAGATCAGTGGCTTAAATCGGAGGATCTTTAGCTAAAAGCACTGCATATTTTGGGGGAGTATAAACACACCTTTTCAATTTTCCAATAAAGTGAAGACAGTCTTTTAAAACGAGTAGGCCTTGGAGAGTGGTTCACATATTTAAAAAGAGGAACTAAAAGGTTACTAAAGATTCATATTGATCAGGTTCTTTTCCAAAGCCTGTGCCAGGTTGTTAAGAAACAGAGGTCATGTCTAATAGTCTACCTTCTGATTTTGGAGGAATATTGCAGACTAGCCGAAGCCCGCTGTAATAGGAACGGAAAACAGTGAGAAAGGAATTCAGAAATCAAGAAGAAATAAATACTTCTTGAAAGACGCAGTTGTGAATAGGTGTTTTGGTAGGGACGACAGATAATGAGTCAAAAGATCTACTCGTACTACAATATCAGGTCTGTGCTCTCGTCTTTGGGTATCCAACAGTGCATGTAGAATTTCTGGCCAAGCAGGATTACATGTGATAGTGATAAATAAATCAGGCTTTCCGAATTTACGTACTATGGCCATGGCATCCTGATAGTTTTGTTGCATGTATATAGGACTTCTTGGAAATGTGGACGGTAATATGATCATTTTGCCTACACGTACGTTGTTGTTTGCAGCGTTTGCTTGCAGTGCGTCTGATCGTCTTTTGTATTGTTCCATGCACAGATCTTGTTGATGTAATCTGAGATAGTTGAGACGCGCACCCGCTGTTTTAACATACGCATCTACGACATACTGTTGGAATAGTTTGCCGCTGGAGTGCAAAATACTAAATGTATTCCTCATTGCTAATCTGTATGCGTAAAATTGGCATTGAGTAAGCCTTATTCGCTTGCCGGTTCTTTTATCGGAAACATGTTGTAAATCTTTGTGCCAGCCAATGTCTCCGTAAGGGAATAAAAGTGGGTAAACCATAGGATTGCAATTCATATTGAGCGTGGAAATCTGTTTACAGGAGTTGCCTATGGGATAGATGCAAATGTCCCTTTCGGCAGGCGGTTCGCCATCTTCTTCGATGAAAATCGATGCAACATCGGTGTGACATGTCGGGGCTTTGTATTGTCGTAAATTCTGCCTAGGGTTTTCCTTGAAAACCATGCGTACAGATGCTGTTGGATTGGACTGAGCGATTTCATGCATGTGTTTGTATGATTTAGTGAAGGGGTTGATGGTTCTGAGCATGGAATCTAGCTGGAGAAGTAAATTTTCGCTGCATGCAGAGTTTGCTTTATTTTGTAAGCGTACTTCAGTAGCTTGCGCTTTGTCAAAAACATGCAACTGTAAAGACACAAGTGGCTCCCGCAAAGGTGGTAAAGCTACTTTATCATTGTGGCAGCACCTCGAGTACTTGTTGGATGTATTACGCTCAGCAAGCCAGTATAGTGCATGACAGTGTTTGCACTGCTGGTCTGGAGTCCCAATGTTGTACTCTTGGACGGGAAGACAGGAATTAGGTGAAGAAGTACCTGTGGTAACGGGAAGAGGATTGTGTGTATATCTGCTGAGACTGCGTTGGTTTGGAAACGTTGCTTTGCAGATGTCACATTGCAAGAGTTGTGAATGAGGTTTGTTGTGTTTAGTCAGACAATCCTGTGTAGTGAACTTCTTATTGCATTTCTGGCACTCATATAGTTGTTGGGAAGAATGCCTTTTCTTGTGTTTAGCAAGTAAGGTTAGCGTTTGAAAAGTTTTGTTGCAGGAATCGCACTGGAAGAATGTGGGAAAGGGTTTGGAGGAGGACGAATAGGAATCGAGAAATGCCGTGTCGGCTGCATGTGGGCGAGACCGGTTTTGAAGTGGAAGCAGGACGAACCAGAAGAGAAATGTATATATGAGATTCTGTCCTTGCAGTAATATTGTGGACCAATATCTTACCCACTGCACAGATATTTGAGAGATCACATTTTTTTGTCAGTCAGAAGATCTGTATGCTTTGTAAAAATGGAGAATGTCAATGAACATTAAGAAAAATACATTTAAGAGGAACATAGTACTTTGCTAAGAATGCATTTTGTCTTATTCTTTCCATTATTTTGATAAACTGGCACACCCAATTGGAGAGTATCCACTTTTGCGACCTTGGCTATTTATGATCATTTTGTGTTCTTGGTGTCATCATACTATAGTCACTATTGCCAACTGGATCAATTTGCAGTTGAGTCTAATGTGCTTAGGATGAGATGTACCGTACCATACCATACTATTTTCCCAAACCGCTGAATCGTAACACTGGGTCACAGGATTTGCTGGAGCCAATTCCAGCCAACACAGGGCACAAGGCAGGAACAAACCCTGGGCAGGGCGCCAGCCCACCACAGTGGATGAGATTTAGTGCCTTTAAATCTCAAGTTGTGGTCCTCTTCTTTAAAAGAGTGGTTAGGTTAGCACAAGGTAGTCAAGAGCAGCTGTACTAAGTGAAAGAGTCTGAATACATTCAAGCCTTTTGATTATTGAGGGTAAAGTATTTAAATTAGTTTAGTGGCAGTAGCTTTGTAAATGTTTTCTTAGGTGTTGGTGGTGTGGTAAATTAGGAGTTATAATAATAATAATGCATTTTATTTATAGGGGCACTTTACATTAGCAGTAAATCTCAAAGTGCAACATAAAAAGATTAAACAAAGGCAAGGTAAGATAAAAATACAGATAAAACAACAATAATTATAGCATTCTTGTTAATATTCTTTCCTAAATAGAAAAGTCTTTAGCTGTTTTTTAAAACAGCCCACAAGCTGCTGTGTTCTCAGGCTCTCTGGTAGGGCATTCCAGAGCCATGGAGCAGCGGCTGCAAAGACTCAGTCACCCGTTGTATGAAGTTTGGTCACAGGGGGGCGAAGGCGGTGGGTATTTGTAAAACGGAGGTTATTGGATTGTAATATAAGGAGTTCTTTAAGATATTGTGGAGCATTTCCATGGATACACTGGTGAGTAAACAAACAGTTTGTATTCAATACAGAGATGGATAAGGAGCCAATGAAGTGAGTAAAAGGTTAACGCCTTAGAAGTACTGTCATAAGGTTACTAAATATGCTCTTTATGATAGGGTGAGGAGCTCAGCAGTACTGGAGGTCCTACGATTACAACTGCTGCTTGTCTCTAATGATAGGTGCCAGTAGAGGTGGTTTAGACATATAGTGATAATGTTCCTGGGTGCCATCCACAGGAAGTTTAAAAAGCATGACCAACTAGGAGAATATCCTAGATATACTGGAGGAATTATATTTCTGGGCAATCCTGGGAGCACTTGTTAATTTTCAAAAAATACTCTAGGCTATTGTTAGGGATAGGATAGCCTGGTCAATCTACTTTATTACCTTAACCAGAGCAAATGGATGGAAGTAAAATAATAGATATTCAATGTGGTATTTAAACTTAGTCTTTTTAATATATTTAAATAATTAACAGTATAGTGAAATAATAAAATATTTAATAAAACTGATCATTCTGGCCGCCTATGTGTCTGCTGCTGTAATAAAACTTAGAAACTTGCCATTAAAGCATATTAAAACATTACTTGCATGGATTTAACATTTCTGAATATAGAAAGGTGGTTTCAAGCAACTGAGCTCAACGCTTAAGCTGAGCTTTTAGATATTCTAGTTTAAAAGAAATTGCTGGCTGTAATTCTTTAAGTCTGTGTGCAATAATTCCTCAACTGGTC
>NC_041394.2:202068628-202123369 GCF_900747795.2 Erpetoichthys calabaricus
GTTTAAACCTCGTGTCTTCTCATTAAACTTGTATCTCGCGAATATGGCATTGCAAATGGCAGCGGGTCAGTTCACGTGCTTACATGGGAGGTGTGATGACGCGATATATTTTGATATATATCAAAATACCCGCGCTTCGCAGTGGCGAAGTACTGCTTTAAAATTTTTATTAAGAAGAAAAGTAAACCTTTTTAAACTGAGGGAAAATGAATCAATAATTATTTGTTATGGATCTATTTGTATAGTACGTTGTCAGTTCTCCCCTCTGGTTGTAATATGACGAAGCTGTGTGCTGAGCTTACTGTTGAGCATGCAACGTACAGTTGGCCATGTGAAAAGCAGTCCTGCCTCAAATCAATGCCAACCTTTTGTGGGGTCTGTCCCTGAGACTTATTAATTGTCATTGCTAAGCAGAGCCTTAGTGGAAATTGGAGGTGTTTGAATTGAAATGGGAGATCAGAGGGTATAACGGGGATGCGAGGAATAAAAACTCTCTCCCCTGAGCCACCGCCAGTAAAAATAGTTGCCTGAATGAGGTTCTTTTGGAGACACGTGACCTGAAGTCTAGTGCCGTCACAAAGTTTCAGTGGCTGTACGGAAATCCACAATCGGTTTCATATTGTTGTCGTACCTTATCAATTGTGTAATGTGTTTTTTTGAACAGGTTTGATTCATGGAAGTGATCACTCCTGCTGCGTTCAGTGACTTCACGTGAGCCGATCTCTTGTGTGATGTTGCGATGTCCAGGGGTTTATTTAATGTTAGATAAGACCCGGCAGTTAAAAGTTTCTCGCTACAGCAATTTTAACTCTGTCACAAAGTGATCCAAACTGTTGTTTATACCTGGTGTCTTCTCATTAAACTTGTATCTCGCGAATATGGCATTGCAAACGGCAGCGGGTCAGTTCACGTGCTTACTTTGGAGGCGTGATGATGCGATATATTTTGATATATATCAAAATACCCGCGCTTGGCAGTGGCGAAGTACTGCTTTAAAATTTTTATTAAGAAGAAAAGTAAACCTTTTTAAACTGAGGGAAAATGAATCAATAATTATTTCTTAAGGATCTCTTTGTATACCATGTTGTCAGTTCGCCCTTCCGGTTCTAATATGACCAAGATGTGTGCTGAGCTTACTCTTGAGCATGAAATCTAACGTGGTTTGTGCCCTTCAGAATGAAAACAGTTTGCATTCACCTTTTTAATAAAAGGCGAGCTTTTAAGCCTGAGAAATCACCCCGTAAATGCACACGTTTAATTGCACATGTGTTAATATCTATGCTTACACAGTATTAAAAGACACTCAACAACGGAGACTTATTAATTGTCATTGCTAAGCAGAGCCTTAGTGTAAATTGGAGGCGTTTGAATTGAAATTGGAGATCAGAGGGTATAACGGGGATGCGAGGAATAAAAACTCTCTCCCCTGAGCCACCGCCAGTAAAAATAGTTGCCTGAATGAGGTTCTTTTGCAGACACGTCACCTGAAGTCTCGTGCCGTCACAAAGTTTCAGTGGCTGTACGGAAATCCACAATCGGTTTCATATTGTGAATTTCCCATTGGGATTAATAAAGCTATCTATCTATCTATCTATCTATCTATCTATCTATCTATCTATCTATCTATCTATCTATCTATCTATCTATCTATCTATCTATCTATCTATCTATCTATCTATCTATCTATCTATCTATCGATCGTTTTCGTACCTTATCAATTGTGAAATGTGTTTTTTGAATAGGTTTGATTCATTGAAGTGATCACTCCTGCTGCGTTCAGTCACTTCACGTGAGCCGCTGTCTTGTGTGATGTTGCGATGTCCACGGGTTTATTTAATGTTAGCTAAGATCCGGCAGTTAAAAGTTTCTGGCCACAGCAATTTTAACTCTGTCCCAAAGTGATCCAAACTGTCGTTTATACCTCGTGTCTTGTCATTAAACTTGTATCTCGCGAATATGGCATTGCAAACGGCAGCGGGTCAGTTCACGTGCTTACATGGGAGGCATGATGACGCGATATATTTTGATATATATCAAAATACCCGCGCTTTGCAGCGGCGAAGTACCGCTTTAAAATTTTTATTAAGAAGAAAAGTAAACCTTTTTAAACTGAGGGAAAATGAATCAATAATTATTTCTTAAGGATCTCTTTGTATACCATATTGTCAGTTCACCCTTCCGGTTGTAATATGACCACGCTGTGTGCTGAGCTTACTCTTGAGCATGAAATCTAACGTGGTTTGTGCCCTTCAGAATGAAAACAGCATTTACCTTTTTAATAAAAGGCGAGCTTTTAAGCCTGAGAAATCACCCTGTAAATGCACACGTTTAATTGCACATGTGTTAATATGTATGGTTACACAGTATTAAAAGACACTCAACAACGTCATTTACCTTTGTTCCCGCGTTTGATAAAAGGCGAGCTTTTAAGCCTGAGAAATCACCCTGTAAATGCACACGTTTAATTGCACATCTGTTAATATGTATGCTTACACAGTATTAAAAGACACTCAACAATTAACGTCATTTACCTTCGTTCCCGCGTTTGACTCGTGCTGTAAATCTCTTCCTTGTTTTCACTTCACGTGATCACGTAGGAGGCGTAATACGTGATGACGTGATACGTGACTCCGCCTCCTCCATTAGAGTATATGGACAAAAAACAGGTTCCAGTTATGACCATTACGCGTAGAATTTCGAAATGAAACCTGCCTAACCTCTGTAAGTAAGCTGTAAGGAATGAGCCTGCCAAATTTCAGCCTTCTACCTACACGGGAAGTTGGAGAATTAGTGATGAGTGAATCAGTCAGTCAGTCAGTCAGTGAGGGCTTTGCCTTTAATTAGTATAGATATACACATATATAATAATAATAATAATTTTTTTTTTTAAAATAATTTTTTGCATTTATATAGCGCTTTTCTCACTACTCAAAGCGCTTAGCAATTGCAGGTTAAGGGCCTTGCTTAAGGGCCCAACAGAGCAGAGTCCATATTGGCATTTACGGGATTCGAACCGGCAACCTTCCGATTGCCAGTGCAGCTCCCTAGCCTCAGAGCCACCACTCCGCCTCCATAAATATTTGGACAGAGACAACTTTTTTCTAATTTTGGTTCTGTACATTACCACAATGAATTTTAAATGAAACAACTCAGATGCAGTTGAAGTGCAGACTTTCAGCTTTAATTCAGTGGGGTGAACAAAACGATTGCATAAAAATGTGAGGCAACTAAAGCATTTTTTAACACAATCCCTTCATTTCAGGGGCTGAAAAGTAATTGGACAAATTAAATAACTGGAAATAAAATGTTCATTTCTAATACTTGGTTGAAAACCCTTTGCTGGCAATGACAGCCTGAAGTCTTGAACTCATGAACATCACCAGATGCTGGGTTTCCTCCTTTTTAATGCTCTGCCAGGCCTTTACTGCAGTGGCTTTCAGTTGCTGGTTTGTTTGTGGGCCTTTCTGTTTCCGAAGTTTAGTCTTCAACAAGTGAAATGCATGCTCAATTGGATTAAGATCAGGTGACTGACTTGGCCATTCAAGAATTTTCCACTTCTTTGCTTTAATAAACTCCTGGGTTGCTTTGGCTGTATGTTTTGGGTCATTGTCCATCTGTATCATGAAACGCCACCCAATCAATTTGATTGCATTTAGCTGGATTTGAGCAGACAGTATGTCTCTGAACACCTCAGAATTCATTCAGCTGCTTCTGTCCTGTGTCACATCATCATTAAACACTAGTGTCCCAGTGCCACTGGCAGCCATGCACGCCCAAGCCATCACACTGCATCCACCGTGTTTTACAGATGATGTTGTACGCTTTGGATAATGAGCTGTTCCACGCCTTCTCCATACTTTTTTCTTGCCATCATTCTGGTAGAGGTTGATCTTGGTTTCATCTGTCCAAAGAATATTTTTCCAGAACTGTGCTGGCTTTTTTAGATGTTCTTTAGCAAAGTCCAATTTAGCCTTTCTATTCTTGAGGCTTATGAGTGGCTTGCACCTTGCAGTGCACCCTCTGTATTTACTTTCATGCAGTCTTCTCTTTATGGTAGACTTGGATATCAATTCGCCTACCCCCGGAGAGTGTTGTTCACTTGGTTGGCTGTTGTGAAGGGGTTTCTCTTCACCATGGAAATGATTCTGCAATCATCCACCACTGTTGTCTTCCGTGGATGTCCAGGTCTTTTTGCGTTGCTGAGTTCAACAGTGCTTGCTTTCTTTCTCAGGATGTACCAAACTATAGATTTTGCCACTCTTAATATTGTAGCAATTTCTCGGATGGGTTTTTTCTGTTTTCGCACCTTACGGATGGCTTCTTTCACCTGCATGGAGAGCTCCGTTCACCACATGTTGTCTGTTCACAGCAAAATCTTCCACATGCAAGCACCACACCTCAAATCAATTCCAGACCTTTTATCTGGTTAACTGATAATGACATAATGACAGACTTGCCCACACCTGCCTATGAAATAGCCTTTGAGTCAATTGTCCAATTACTTTTGAGCCCATGAAATGAAGGGATTGTGTTAAAAAATGCTTTAGTTGCCTCACATTTTTATGCAATCATTTTGTTCACCCCACTGAATTAAAGCTGAAAGTCTGCACTTCAACTGCATCTGAGTTGTTTCATTTAAAATTCATTGTGGTAATGTACAGAACCAAAATTAGAAAATAGTTATCTCTGTCGAAATATTTATGGACCTAACTGTATATGTATATGTGTGTGTATATTTGTATATGTGTGTGTATATATGTTTATGTGTGTGTGTGTGTGTATATATGTGTATATATATGTGTATATATGTATATATATGTGTATATATGTATATATATGTGTATATATATATGTGTGTGTATTGTTAGAGAAATGGTCAAACTACTATTTTTAATTAAGCCTTCTTTCGTATAGGTACTTTAGGTACAGAGAAAAACTAAACAATATGACAGCTTGTAATTATGAGAAGCATTTTATTATGCCATATGTATTACGGATAAATATTTTTGTACATATTTGCTAAAGTATGAATATTAAAGAAATTTTGTTTATTTTAGTATTTTTATGGTTACTGAAAATAAGTCTGCAGAATTTCATTTTGTTAATAAAAAAAAAAACACAAAAAAAACAGTTAATAACTTGGTCTGTAGTTTAATTCTAACTTTAATATAGGACATAAAACTTCTGTTTGTCTGGGTATGCAGAAGATTAATGTAAAACGTTTTTAAAGGTATAAAGAAAAAAAATTGGAATCAGTATTGGAGTCAGCAGATCAAGTAACATGAAATCTGTATCTGCCTTAAAAAAATGGATCGGAGCATCCCTAGTCTTGAGAACTTTTGCAAGAGTGTTTTGTTTGTGTGTGTGTGCTTTCCTATGAAGGGACTATAAAAAATAGGCACCCTCGGCTTTGGCACTATTTTCCTGTGCAACATTGCGGCAGCACCAATGCATTTGTCATTACTTTTTTACCTTTTTTTTTTCCATTGTGCCAGCTGATCTCTTGTCATTTGTACAGAACATGGCACTCTTTTGTACAATAGACTAATGATCAGAGGTGAGAATGTTCTTGCTGATTGCTGAATATTTTGCAGTCAGCTGCTCCACTCTGTCCTGAGTTATGAGCGAAGGTCTTTCCATAGATTAGAGTTAAAGTCATTCAGAAGATTTGCTCCCTCAATGCATTATCACAGCATGTTTATTGCACTAGTGTGGATCTTCTGAGCCATTTGATTTGACACTCTGCCCACCTACACACATTTACTACCAAGTAATGTTCTGTTGACAGCTTTTAATTGAGTGACAAGAACATATGTCCTCAAACTACAAAGTAAGCCATTGATCTTTGGCCAGATGTGTTCTGGTACTAATTACACTTATAAACAGTCTTGTATTGGAATATAGCACTTGTTTTTTATACTCCTTGATTAGCACAAGAATTAAGTAACAATTGATCTGTCTATTCTTAATCAGAGTAATGATTTCTCCCAGTCACATTCCGCCAACCCAGGTCTTTGGCTGTGTGAGCATTATAATCTTTCAGATGGATTAAAAACTCTGTACTCGGCACCGTTCAATCTACCGCGCCCACTTTTTCTAAGAACTTCAGTTACTCAGAATAATTGTTAGCTCTTTGAGCATATACACCTTTCTGAAAAAGAGGCTTTTGTGTATCCCCAGATTTATCCACAATGACTCTTTTGAGGATTTTTTAGAATCTTTAAGAGAGGCTCTCTCTGGTCAATAAGTGTGTTTTCATAACCAGTACTTTGTTTAGACATGAATCCCTCTAGATTTACATAACATTGGCCAAACTCTCGCAGAAGCTGAAGTAATGTTTCATTTCCCAAGAGTCAATTTTAGTGGAAAAGCTTGAACTTGAACTTTTTAGATTCACCATTCACTCAGATCAGCCATACACCTGACTTCTACCCATGTAGGTGATGACACCACATTGCTTCTTCATATGGTTTCTTCATCCAGGCTTCATAGGTCTTCCAGACACCAAAATCAGCCCCAAGACTGGCTCCACAGGGGTTAATCCAGTATGCCTTTTCCAGACAGTTGTTTTTTTTTTTTTAATATGGTAACCATCTTGAGATTCAGCTTTAAAAATTCAAATGATCATAGAAAAGTTAAACCAATTGTATTTCTATTTTTGCTGTAGAGAGCCTTTTTATATTTCCCTGCCACTGGAATTATCGTCCTGATCACTGCATTTATGGAAGTAATTGCAAAACAGCAGAAGAAAAAGGGATTTTCATTCTTCATGGAAATCGTGGGGTGTATCATGACGAAAAACAGCCTGCATTCAGAGCTGTTTATGAGGCTATAGTAAAAGTAAGTAGGTTTATTATTTGTTCTACTTTACTAAGAAAATTGCTTAGTAGAATATTACAATTTTGTGTGCATAAATATTTAAACAGCTTATTTTTCTTGGTGTGTAAATTTCTACAAAGAGAGTTTTTTCATACAACTTCTTAATTTACTGATTTTTATTTTATCCACTTTATCAACAGTATTTCCTTCTTATATTCATTTTTACCAGTTTTCTCAACAGTATAATTGAGTAAATATTTTAGGAGCGTGAAAATGCTTTATAATTATTACTTATATGAAGTTTCTTTAAATTACTATTTATTTTAAATCTACCAGGTTTGATTAAAAGTTGTTAACACTGGCATTTTTATAAACACATTAACTGATTGTAGAATTCATAATGAGAAATTACTTTCTTGAACTTTATGTAATCTATCTTAACACCTTTACTAATATGTAAGAGACATGTTTAGTAAGTGACCCAGTTATCTCAATGCACTATCTAACAGAATATGATTAGTCAAAAGGAAGATAATCAGTTATAAAAAAATTAAACTGTAGTTTCTCTTCTGGAAAAGTCAGTGTTTTCAGTTTAGGGAATTAATTATTTGTACAATACAGTTAATTACAAAAACCTTTTAAGGTTAAAGGTTTTTGCCTTGACATTTCATGCCTATACTAAGTCTTGGTAATATTGCTCAATAATAAGTGGCTATTTCAGTATGTGCATCTGCCCTTCCTCCTAGCTGACCGCAAAATCAGTGACAGCACTGACACACATGGGTATGTACTAATGTATATGTACCTATGAGTACCTACCAACTCAAGAGGATTAATAGGGCACACTACATTTTTAAGTGGTTTTAAATTAGGCATGATAGTACTTGGCAGATGTATAGGCTTGGGAGCAGCAGTCATGCAAGATTTTTCAGAAAGCTAGCAAAAGGTGGATGTGCAAACCAAAGCAGACCATTGATGAAAGAGGCAGTCAGACTGTATCCCTTCTGTTACAATTTAACAGGACTTGTATAGTGTAATGGTAAAGTTAAACAGTGGTTCTAAAAAGTGTGTAAGAGTTAAAACATTAGAAATGCATGCATTTGTATTCCAATAAAATACTCCAAACATCTAATAACACCTCCGACAGAGACCATGTAATGTGGCTGGACATCCTGACAAATCCACAGATTTTCAGTTGTTTAATTTTTATGGCATTTGTGCATTTTTCTTGTGAAAGTCCGCTTAGTTTGTCTTTTGGCAGTAGTACATGAATATTGCATTTGACCTCGAAAACCATCATATGTTAACTTTCAAACATATATCACATTGCACAGGAGGATAAATGCATTAGAGTCAGTAGTTTGAGAAGCTCATGTTTTTTTCTTTTGCTCACTAGGGGGCTTTGCTCCCTGCTCACTTTGCTCGCCAACCCCCAGGTTTGTTTCTGTGGAAATACAATTAAAAGTTTTTTTTTTTTCATGGGAATTTTTACATATGCATTATGTTCACCTTTTATTGTAAAACCTCATAAAAAACCGACTTTGTCAAATGTTTGTCCTTGTGATTTGTTAATTGTCATTGCAAAAGCTATTCTATTTGGATTGCAGGTCATTGTAATAAAGAAATCTGGCCGACCGATAGTTCTGGATAATAGTTCTGGATATTGCCATTGTATCATGATATAACTGTTGCAATGCTCCTGGACTACCTTGATAAGATGATGGTAATATTACTGCTTTACCTATTTTGAATATGTCTGAACTATTGATATTTGAATTGTGAACGTGATCAATGAGACCTTGTATATGTTCCGTTCTAAGTTTAGCTTGATTTGATTTAATAAAGAAGAGACGATTATGTGCGACTTTTACATCGCTAATCTTGACCCGAAATATTGTGTGGGTGTTATTCGATTTTCTGAATGCATTTATTTCATATTGTACGACCATCCTGTTTCGCCATTTGGGAAAAGCAAAGGAAAGAGTAAAGGGTCGGCATGTGGCGATGTATTTGACATACATGACAAAGCGTGCTTTGCCTTTGGATATACACGAATATCTACTCTGTCTTTGATATCTCTGTCTTTCGAAAGTATTATTGCTGATAATTCGTCACATGTGGGTTTATTATAAATGCGACTGATCTTTCGGATTCTTATAGAAATCCAAGAAAATTTCTTTGTGTTTTGCTGATAACTTTTGTGTAAAGTGCGATACTTTTGGACGAATGGATTTGTATCCATTATTGGCTGTATAAGTTCCAGCATGTCGGATTGTTTAACTCTTTTGATTCTGTGTTGCATCGCTTCTCCATGATCATAAATATACACCTGACCAAATTGTGGTTTTTCGAAATTAAACTTGTAGTAACTATAATTGTTGCGGGAACACAGATACTCATATCGTATGGTACTTTTCCTTGATGGCAACACGAATTAGACGATGTACAAGTCTCCGACTTAAACTCTAAAACCTTACAATATCTACATACTTCCAGCATATCACCTATGTGCATATATTCGATCTCGTTTTGCTGTTCCGTTACTTCACCTAGTAATAATTTGTTTGTTTGCATGAATGCAATATGTACTCTGTTTTGTGACACCTTCAAATTGTAGTAAAGTCATATTTTTTATGTTGCTCTGGGTGTGTATCGCGCCAAGATTTTTTTGGAGCCTTTCGAATTCCACTGCTTTCATAATCTGTAACCTGCGCTGCATGTCTATGGCGCCAATGTGTTTGAACGTCTTTATGAAGTTCTACTGTGTCTTTTACTATTTGTCGTTTATTTCTGACCCCGTTTGGACCTGCACGGTTTTTCAATTCCACTTGTTCTGGGCTGATTATTACTTTCCTTGCCTAGGTCACCGTCTCACGGGAACATGCTTTCAACGGATGTCAGTATGACGTGACTTGACCGTGTAGGGTGTCATCTTTAACTTATCAATTGTTTTAGAGGTGCTCTTTCTTCTTCGCCTTTTTAGATGACCATGATCTTGTTTGAAAATGGTTGTAAGTAGGGTGGGGCAACAACTGAGAGGTTAGATGATCGTGATCTTGTTTGACAATGTTTGTAAGTAGGGCGTGACTTTCCATGGATGTCAGTATAATGTGACCGTGTTGCGGGAAGTGAAAGTGTCTCTCTGTCTCTCAGAAGGTCACGTCTCATTGCAAGATTTTCTTTTATAATAGAAAGATGTAATCATTTTCTTTTTACTGTTGCAGATGACATTGGTATTTGGCATGTACTATTTATTGAAGCAACCAACTGATGACCTCTAAAGTCTTTGCTTCTGAAACTGCAGACTCTGATTTGCTTATCCTCTTGTGTAGCTGTACATCAGGGCCCACCTATTCTATTTCTACCCTTGTTAGGTCCATTTTGCCTTCTCTCAAGACAGTAGTGGACACCTTTGTATGGTTTTTTCTGTTTCCTTGCAATCTGTTATGTGGAGTACAGTAATCCCTCCTCCATCGCGGGGGTTGCGTTCCAGAGCCACCCGCGAAATAAGAAAATCCACGAAGTAGAAACCATATGTTTATATGGTTATTTTTATATTGTCATGCTTGGGTCACAGATTTGCGCAGAAACACAGGAGGTTGTAGAGAGACAGGAACGTTATTCAAACACTGCAAACAAACATTTGTCTCTTTTTCAAAAGTTTAAACTGTGCTCCATGACAAGACAGAGATGACAGTTCCATCTCACAATTAAAAGAATGCAAACATATCTTCCTCTTCAAAGGAGTGCGTGTCAGGAGCACAGAATGTCACATAGAGAAAAAAATCTCTAGCAAACAAATCAATAGGGCTGTTTGGCTTTTAAGTATGCGAAGCACCGCGGCACAAAGCTGTTGAAGGCGGCAGCTCACACCCCCTCCGTCAGGAGCAGGGAGAGAGAGAGAGAGAGATAGAGAGAGAGACAGAGTTTGTTTTTCAATCAAAAATCAATACGTGCCCTTCGAGCTTTTAAGTATGCGAAGCACCGTGCAGCATGTCGTTTCAGGAAGCAGCTGCAGAAAAGATAGCAACGTGAAGATAATCTTTCAGCATTTTTAGACGAGCGTCCGTATCGTCTAGGTGTGCGAACAGCCCCCCTGCTCAATCCCCCTACATCAGGATCAGAGAAAGTCAGCGCAAGACAGAGAGAAAAGTAAGCAATCTAGTTTCTCAGCCATCTGCCAGTAGCGTCCCTTGTATGAAATCAACTGGGCAAACCAACTGAGGAAGCATGTACCAGAAATTAAAAGACCCGTTGTCCGCAGAAATCCGCGAACCAGCAAAAAATCTGCAATATATATTTAAATATGCTTACATATAAAATCTGCGATGGAGTGAAGCCGCGAAAGGCGAAGCGCAATATAGCGAGGGATCACTGTAATCTTCGTTTTGATAAGCAACAACAGACAGAGATGTTTCTTGAGAAAGCTTTGGCCATTTTTCCACCCTGGAGTTGAACTTTAGGAATGGCAGTAGCTTTCAATCCATGGAGAGACAGTTAACTTCCTTTACTGAACAGAATAAATGGTTTCAGATGTACTAACACAATTACAAAGTTTTCTGTAACAAACAATTGACATTAAGGTTGAGCTAAGAGAGTTTACCATTAGGACAATGATGTACAGTAATCCCTCCTCCATCGCGGGGGTTGCGTTCCAGAGCCACCCGCGAAATAAGAAAATCCGCGAAGTAGAAACCATATGTTTATATAGTTATTTTTATATTGTCATGCTTGGGTCACAGATTTGCGCAGAAACACAGGAGGTTGTAGAGAGACAGGAACGTTATTCAAACACTGCAAACAAACATTTGTCTCTTTCAAAAGTTTAAACTGTGCTCCATGACAAGACAGAGATGACAGTTCAGTCTCACAATTAAAAGAATGCAAACATATCTTCCTCTTCAAAGGAAGAAACAAATCAATAGGGCTGTTTGGCTTGTAAGTATGCGAAGCACCGCGGCACAAAGCTGTTGAAGGCGGCAGCTCACACCCCCTCCGTCAGGAGCAGAGAGAGAGAGAAAAATCAATACGTGCCCTTTGAGCTTTTAAGTATGCGAAGCACCCTGCAGCATACTTAAAAGCTGCACACAGAAGGTAGCAACGTGAAGATAATCTTTCAGCATTTTTAGACGAGCGTCCGTATCGTCTAGGTGTGCGAACAGCCCCCCTGCTCACACCCCCTACGTCAGGATCACAGATAGTCAGCGCAAGAGAGAGAGAGAGAAAGAAAAGTAAGTTGGGTAGCTTCTCAGCCATCTGCCAATAGCGTCCCTTGTATGAAATCAACTGGGCAAACCAACTGAGGAAGCATGTACCAGAAATTAAAAGACCCATTGTCCTCAGAAACCCGCAAAGCAGCGAAAAATCCGCGATATATATTTAAATATGCTTACATATAAAATCCACGATGGAGTGAAGCCGCGAAAGGCGAAGCGCGATACAGCGAGGGATTACTGTAACTGCTTCTGAAAAAGATATATAAAAGTATCAATTTATACCAAAACATTCAAGTTTCTTGTGGTTCCAAACTTTGGATGTTAGTATATAAAGCATGTATGCTGATGGGGTTCTCTAATATTCAATGGAAAGGTTTATTAAAGCTGGGTGAAAAGTAGTATGATTTTATGTGAGTGATGAAGGCAGAACAAGAAGCAAGTTTAGAAAAAATAGAGATGAAAATGATCGGGCACATTTATAAAGTGTCATGGAATGAGAGCAAAATGAATGCCAAGCTGAGGGAAAGACTTGATGTGCAGGTGATATACAGTATGTGGTGCTGAAGAGGAACAGAATGATTTGGGCATATGGAGCAAAAAGCATAGAATGATTAAGTAAAGTGGTGCACTAAGATGAATTTGTAGGGGATGAGGCCAAGAGGGAAGACAAAGAAGATACGGTTGAAAGTGCCGAATGATATGAGAAGAATGGGATCTCACCCCCAGAAGTTTCCTAGGATTGGGGAGAGTTAAGAAGAGAGACTTATGGGACAACTGGCTTCTAAACTACTGATGATGACATTATATGCTATATGTTAGGAATTTACTTTTTTTGGCCAAGTGATGCATCATAATCTCAAACATTTAGCAATGTTCTTAAATACAATGTAATCTTTGCCTACATCTTTACATGTTACATAATATCCTCATTTAAAGTAATATACTATAAGTTGGGGCACTTTTAGACTTTTAGTGCCATACAATATTTAATCAAAAAGGAATGCAAACTGCTGTCATAATAAGATGACAGAAGAGTGGTTGTAGCATCACCAGTGAGTTGGATTGTGTGAGGACATGTTATGAAGGCTAGGTGAGAAATCATTGATGTACTACCTGCTCTGTCTCTCTGTGGTTTCATTATTACAGATTGCCTCATTTATAAACAATTTCAGTATATTTTTTTTTTTATAATTAATGAAATCTTAATTGGCGAGTTGTTTCAGAGCTATGTAGTTTTGTGTTTACTAAAGTTGAATTAGAAAATTTAGGACATAATTAAGAATATTGAGTTTATTACTGTACTTTCTCTAGTGAGAGGGTTTTAAGTTTATGTATTTAATTAATGAGTTGAATAAATTAGTAGTTATGCAAGTGCAAGTGAATTAAGAAAGTATTCCAACTTCTTCACTTTCTGCACACTTTATTGTGTTGTATATTTAATTTTAAATGTATAAATTTGCCATTTTTGCCAATCAGTCTACACTCAAAACATATTAACTCTTTTAGGGCTGATTTTTTTTTCTTTTCTCCCATGGCTGAATATTTTTCCAAAAACTAACTTTTTTTAAAAAAAGAACACAAAGCAATGGTTTAACATATCAAATTAACAAAAAAACATTTATTTTTCACAAATGTTACTGTCTTGCATGTTGTATGTGCCTGCATACTATATGATTTCACATACATATCACATACATGTTACACAGCAAACTCCTGCAAAGTATGATATCACTCAAAGCAGCCAATTGCATGCATTGCCACATTGCACTGCTTACAATATGTGTTGCACTGGTGCCTCCTTTCCAATTGTCTGTTGCTGCATTGTTAGTGTGTACTGTAGAGAGACAACTCACCCATTTCACATCATGCCATGCCACTGCCACCAAGTTTTCCGCCCGCATGAAAACCGTATTGTCACCTCTTTTCATCTTCGGCCTGTCTGGCTTCAACTGTGAAGGCATGTGTCTCCTGTTCACCCTCACTGTGCCACAAGTTCCAATTCCCCTGCTCTGTATCTCCATGAACAATTCTGGTGATGTATAAAAATTGTCCATGTACACAACATGACCCAGATGTTCATAGACCTGAAGCAGCTCCAGCACAACCTGACTTGTCAAGGACAGTTCTCTCTTTGAAAGAAATAGTTTCCTGTATATATAATTACTTTCAGGCAGAAACCAGTGTTTGCTTCTGCCAGTACAAAATCCTTTATGCCATACTTTGTGGGCTTATCTGGCATATATTGGCAGAAAAAAGGTGTCCCTTGTATTTTATCATAGGTTCATCCACAGACAAATCACGGCCAGGCTGATAAAATTGTTTATATGTTGGTTCCACAATGTCATGCAGGGGCTGAACTTTATACATGGGGTTATAGCCTGGCTCACCCCTTGGGATTTGCTTCTGGTTATCACAGTGAATAAAACTTGGCAGCAGCACGTACCTATCATCACGTGGCATAACCTGTCCAAAGCCACCAGGGTTACAAAGCACATTTAGACCAATGCTCCCTGAAGTTATATAACCTGTCTTGTCCCATCTCTATTTGTAATGCTACAAAGTCCTTCATCTCGTCTTTTGTTGTGGGTTTCCACTTTGAAAAATGAGAATGCGGTGCAAGCACAGCCCATGATTCAAAAAATTTGCTCTGCATACCTGTTTCTCTCGTCTGACAGTAGCTGAAAAGCATCATCAGGAAAGAACAGCTTGAAGTAGTCCAGCGGCTGGTAATCTGTCGTGTCCAACAGTAAGCCATGCTGTCTTGTGAAGTCCAGTAGCAAGTTTGGCTCCCACGAATCAATGTCTGGGTATTCCTCCCACATGAACCTTGCCGTAGGTGCATCGGCTGTGCGAATGCCCTCAGCTGGTGTCCGATCAGCTGATGCCAGTTCCTCACTCTCTTAACAGTGATCTCCTGATCACTGTCAACAAAATCAGTCCGACTCAGCGATAATGCGCAAAACATCGTCTGCTAAGTATTTTCTTTTCTGCACTCGCATCGCTCCCTTGTGAGATTTCGATGCCATCTTGCCTTTGTTTACATTTTTTTACATTTCATAACTTGCGCACACGCAAGGATTAGATGCTGACTCAGTGAGTCTAACATTCCTCTGAGCAGAGACTGAAAGTGGATATTCAAGACAAGCATTACATCTTTACCACTCCAGATGAAGCACAAATAGAGTTAAGAAAGCTGATCCCGACACTTTTTTGAAATACGATCGTGAGTCACATCCTGGCATGGCATGGCATGGCAAAGAAGATATTACCGGCTGTCTGATCCATTTGCAGTGATACTGGTACCGTAACTATACATCCTTTTCCCTTCTCGGCCACTTTCTGTTTATGTTTTAATTACAATTATACGCGTATATGTATGTATGTGTGGAAGAAATTAAATTAGTAACTTTTAATATATTTTTTTTACTCTTCTAAAGGAGACTGTTTAACATAATACCCTTGGTTTATTGTTATTATTTTGTATTAGGGTTTACTATGCTTATCCAGGGCCACTTTTTAACACCATTCCCTGGCTTTACTATCATACTATTTCAAGACTGTTGAAGATTATATTTTATGCTTTTAGTATTTGACTGTATCGGCAATAGATATCTCAATTTTAATCTTTATACGCCGCTGCTGGGGGGGCTTGTTTTGTTTTGGATGTGCTCTGTCTATAGGAATGTCAGAGGATTGGGACTTTGTGAATTGAAATGTGGTCCCGCAAAATGGGGGGGGTGGGGGGACTAGGGGGGAGAGATAGAAAGCTATCTGTAATCTATCCCTTTAATCCTTATAAATTATAAGTACCAACATAACAATAAGCTTCATGGGAATAACCCCTGTGAAAATTGGAAATTAAGGTCAAAGCTGTTAAACTTTCAGTTAAGACTACAAAATGACATCAAAAATTCAGAATCAATGTCTGCATGACTGGACAGTTAACTTTTTGAGCGGGAATGTTAAAGGCTTGAATAATGAATTAAAGAGAGAGAAAATATTCTCTCACCTAACAGGTCTACATGCTAAAATAGTATTTTTACAGAAGACCCACTTATTAAGAAAGGATCAGTTCTGGCTGTAAAAATACTGGACTGGCCAAATGTTCCATTCCGGCTTTACAAAGAAAACTAGAGGTGTGGGAATTCCTATACATAGAACAGTCTCATTTGTAGTATCAGATGTAGTATCTGATCCTGAAGGGAGATATGTGATTGTCATGGGTAATTTAACTGTAAAGTGATTTTGATAAATGGTTATACACCCAATGTGGATGATAGGGACTTCATCCAAAATGTATTTGCATCCATTCCCAATGTGAACACTCATAAAATTATGATGGCTGGGGAGTTTAATTGTGTTTTAAATCCAGACTTAGATAGGTTTCCTGTCATAGGGGTGATGACATCTAACACTGCAAAGACAATTACATAGTTTGTAACTGACCACAACTTATCAGACCCTTGGAGATTTCTAAACCCAACCTCAAGAGCATATACTTTCTACTCACCAGTGCATCATTGCTACTCAAGAATTGATTATTTCTTTGTAGATAACATATATCTTGCTTACGATTAAATCTTGCAAGTACGATGCTATTATTTCCGACCACGCCCCTTTGATCTTGGAGCATACTCATCTCGCAGATGGCGTCTTAACCCACTTTTATTAGCAGACAAGAACTGTACAGAATTAATATCCAAATAAATCAGTTTTTTTCTAGAGACAAGTACATCCTCAGAGGAATACTTTGGGAAACCCTGAAGGCCACCTTAAGAGGACAGATTATCTCATATCTTTCCCACAGAAATAAATTGGAAACCAAGAAGGTATCAGAGCTAACCAGCAAAATTACTAGAATAGATCAAGAACATTCCAGGTGTCCAAGTGAGGCTCTTCATAGGAAAAGGCAGGCTCTGCATTCAAAACTCAACCTCTTAACAATTAAAGAAACTGAACAGTTTATTTTTAAATCAAGACATCATTACTATGAACTTGGAGAGAGATCTAATAAAATCTTAGCTCAACAAATCTACAAGCAAGAAGTTTGCAATGCAATCCCAGCAATTACCAACACAAACGGAGATAAAATCATTGACCATAAAAATAAAATGCACACATTTAGACACTACTACAAGTCCTTATATTCTACTGAGTTTAAAGAATACAAGGCACAATCTAATGGATTTCTGAATGTATTACAGATACCACAAATAGATACTCTCAGTGCAGAGGAATTGGATAAACCTTTGGCACAAACAGAATTACTAGATGCTATAAAGTCACTTCAGAGTGGGAAAGCACCAGGCCCTAATGAATACCCTGTTGAATTTTTTTAAGAAATTCTCCACTCAGCTAGCTTTCCTTTTATTAGCAACAATTACAAAAGTTAGAGACAATAAAATTCTACCTCAAACTTTTTGCCAAGCATTAATCACCGTCTTTCCTAAACAAAATAAGGACTTATTACAATGTGCATCGTACAGACCAATTTCACTTCTGAATAATGATGTTAAGATACTCTCCAAAGTCCTAGCTAGAAGAATGGAGAAAGTGCTGCCTTTGGTAATATCACAAGATCAGATTGGATTTATTAAAGGTCAACACTTAGCTTCCAATCTTCAACGCCTGTTTAATGTTATATATTCACCTGCAAATACAAACACCCCAGAGATGATGATATCGTTGGATGCAGAAAAAGCATTTGATATGATTGAATGGAACTACCTTTTCACTACATTGGAGAAATTTGGGTTTGGCCCGAACATTTGTGCATGGATGAAACTACTGTATACCAGTCCAGAAGCTTCATTTTGTATTAACAACATTAATTCAGACTACATTAAACTCTAACGTGGTACCAGACAAGGATGTCCCTTGTCACCATGGCTTTTCGCAATCGCCTTTGAGCCACTGGCAGTTCACTATCGAAATGCTTATGAGATAAAGGAGATTATCAGTGAAGAACTTGAACAGAAAATTTCTCTATATGCAGATGATATGGTATTGTATATATCAGATCCACAAAATGCTGTGCCTGCACTCCTAACAGCACCGACAGAATTTCAAAAGATTTCTGGTCTCAGAATTAATTTGAATAAAAGTGTGCTCTTTCCAGCGAATTCTCAAGCACACAATATTAGGCTGGACACCTTCTCTTTTATCATCGCAGATAAGGTTTAAATACCTAGGGGTAAACATCACAATTAAACATAAAGCTCTTTATCAGCAAAATTTCACCGTCTGTATGGAAAAAATTAAGCAAGACTTGCATAGATGGCCAACCCTTCATCTCACTTTAGCTGGAAGAATTAACAATGTTAAGATGAATATCCTTCCGAAGCTTCTCTTTTTATTTCAGAACATTCCAATATACATCAATAAATCATTTTTTAAGAAATTAGATTCAACCATAACCTAATTTATTTGGAATTCAAAAAATCCATGTGTCCAAAAAGAGACCCTACAAAGACCTAAGGCAGAAGGTGGCATGGCTCTACCTAACTTTCAGTTTTAATACTGGGTAGCAAACATACAAACTATAAAAACCTGGACATGGACACAAGTAGATGAACATGCACAGGCTTGGTCCACAATAGAAATAAAATCCTGCAGTACTTCTTTATATTCATTGCTTTGTACCCCAATAAATGCAAGTTATCGCCAATATACTAACAACCCAAGTGTGCTTCACTCATCCATCAGAATATGGAACTAATGTAGGAAGTATTTTAAGATAGAGAAGCTTTTACTTGTGGGACCTCTGCACGAGAACCACCTTTTTCCACCCTCGCAAACATATGCAGTTTTTAATGTCTGGAAAACATTTGGGATTAAATCACTTAGAGATCTATACATAGATAATGTCTTTGCTTCTTATGAACAATTAAATTCCAAATTTAACTTTCCAGCAACACATTTCTTTCACTACCTTCAAATTAGAAACTTAGTTAAGCAGAACCTGCCCAATTTTCCTCACCTCCCACCTCCCTCTATGCTGGAAAAAATATTGCTCAGTCTCGAGGACTCAGACAGCATTTCTTCAATATATAAAACCATTTTACAGTCCCTCCTTTTCAAAGATCCAAGAGGACAGTGGGAAAAGGATCTCTCACTCAGTATCTCAGAAAAGGAGTGGAAGGTAGCAATTCACTTGAGCTCCATATGTGCAAAGCATACAATTATTCAGCTCAAGATTATATACCAAGCACATCTGTCTCATTGTCCAAAATGCTTCCAGGGCAAGATCCAACCTGTGAACGCGGCAATCAAGTTCTAGCCTCACTGGGTCACATGTTTTGGGCATGCACTAAATTAACATCTTTCTGGACCAAAATGTTTAAACACCTATCAAACAGCCTTGGTGTCACAATCCCTCCTAACCCATTAACAGCTGTGTTTGGTGTACTCCCAGATGGGCTTAAAGTGGAGAAGGACAAACAAACTTTAATTGCCTTTACTACACTATTGGCACGTAGACTTATCTTGCGCAACTGGAAGAATCCTAACATCAGTGGGTAACTGATGTAATATACCATTTGAAATTGGAAAAAAATCAAATTCTCACTTAGAGGATCTGTGCAGAACTTTTTCAAAACGTTGCAAGATCTTATCAATAACATTTTAGAATAAGCTTTTAAAGCACTGAGGAATCAGATTCTCTCCCCTTTTCCTTTTCTTCTCCATTTATCTTTATTCACTTATTAATTCATCTGTTTACTTATTTTTACTAGTTTTAAGTTTTACTCTGCTGGCCATGCTCTCTTTCTCAGGGTGGGGGTTGATTTGTTTTCAATCCTATTTTTGTAAAAATTGATCTATTTGTATGGATTTTTGTGTGATTTCAATAAAATCAATATAATTAAAAAAAGAAATTCTAAAGCATTAATTGTTCCTAGGAGCATGGTGCCCTCAATAATAGTGGAACCACTGTGACTCTTCCTAGAGTCGGCCATCCAGCCAAAGTAAACAGATAAATTTGGTCAGGGATGTGGCCAAGAACACAGTTATCACTCTAACAGAGCTTTAGATGTCCTTTGCTAATTTGGGAGAGTCTGTCAAAATGATGACTGTCTCAGCAGCACTCCATCAATCGGGTATTTATGGTAGAGTGGCTAGATGAAAGTCACTCTTTAGCAAAAGGCATATGACAGCTGAGAAGTATTACTCCTCACCTACCTAATACTGTCCCTACGGTAAGGCATAGTGGTGACGGCATTATGCTACGAGAGTGCTTCTTAGTGGCAGGAACAGGGTCAGAGTTGAAGGAAGAATGAACACTGCCTTGAAGAAAACCTGCTACAGTGTGCATGCAACCTCATACTAGGGCGACAGTACATCTTTCAGCATGACCATGACCCAAAACATACAACCAAGACAATGCTGGAATGGCTTTGGGACAGTTGTCCTTGAAAGGCCCAGCCAGAGCCCAATTTTAATCCCCAGAGAACATCTGTGGAGAGACCTGAAGAGTTTACAGATGCTCCCCTTCCAGTCTAACGGTGCCTGAGTTTGCCATACTGAATAAATAAATATATATATATATATATATATATATATATATATATATATATATATATATATATATATATATATATATAAACACATACATACACTGTATTCTGAAAACATGTTTTCGCTTTATCATTATGTGTTAGTGAGTACAGAAAAAGGGTCTGAATTCTTTGAGTACTGTCCACTGTATATTATAGCTGTGACTGTTTAATATTAGCAATTGAGTTTGTGAAATTGCTATCTCAATAACAAATGTAATACATTTTAATTTCATTGTACAATGCATATTATAGTTATTATTGTTCTATACTTGATATTTTTTTTACTATTTCATGGTGATGTATGAAAAGAAAAAAGTATATTTTGACATGTTTAAGGAATAAAAGAAATGTTGCATTATAATTTAATTCTTGAAAGAATTTGTTGTATTGATTTTTGAGGTACAGATTTATTTTTTCCTATTTTACTATCACCTTTAAAGATGTTAAAACGCTGTAACTTTTTGGTTTACCAATGTACTTTATTTTTAATCAGACTTGTTCTTTAAATGTTTCTTCAACTTTATGATGATCCCACGTTTGGACCTATATTGCTACCTTCCACAGGGAAAGTCTTGGATTTCAGAAATGGAAAGACAGTTGGTTATTAATACCTGTATTCAAAGAAATGCTTACAAATATAGCCAAAATTATATGTGCATACAACTATAAAGATAATAGTTAACAAGTTAAACTATTGGAATAGTGGCATTTTTTTAGGGGATTTTTTGTTAGGGGATGCAAGTGTTTTTTGTGTCCCCATTTACAGTGAGTAAGATAGATTGGAAGGCCAAAAAAAAAAAAAAAAACTGTCCAAGAGCTAGGCTGGAAATTACAGGAATTTGGTGCCTTTTAAGGTCAGGAAGTCTCCAAAACTGCAATTAGGTTTTCAGAATTGTGTTTGAAAAGGTTGCCAAAAGCCTTTGCTGAGACGATTTAGGAAATACAGTACAAGTACCTGGTGTTTACTAAAATATAACGCCAATTGGATTTGCTATGGTTTTTTTGGGCAGATGAGATGAAAATAGAACGCCTTGGCCAATGAGCTAGCCAAAGGTTTGGCATTGCGAGAAGAATGCATAGGCAGGAAAGAACTTTATAAATTCATAGAACTTATCCTACTTTTGGCAGGCTAATTGAACATCCTTAAAAGTGAAGGCTATGTGGAATCAATCATAACATCTTAAAATTCTTAAAAGCCATATCCAACAGAATAATTAATCACACTTCAAGAGACTACTGAAAATTATGAAGCACTTTCTAATTGAAAACCAGAAAGCACTTCTGTAATGGGATATTGGACTCTGCAATGCTGATAAATTTCCATCCTCCCAAAACAAAGGTATTGTAGGAATCCAACTAAAGCTATGCCCATATCTCAGAGTATATACTAGTGCTCAAACATGTGGAACCACTGTGAAATTTTCATGTTTTTTGATTGAAATTGACTTTTTTTAATCAAAGTACCATTAAATTGATTTAAAAATAGGAAAATATAAACAACACATCGCTAATGTTGCATATGGCAATCACTGATTGACTGTTTTAATATTTGTTACTCACCTTGTGACTGCAAACCCCATATCTTATCCTTATTTAATCATTCTTAAATGCTAGTTGGTTATTAGAGAAACCATTGTATTTGTGTTAGTGCTGCTGAAGCCTGCCATTCTGTTCAATAAAGCAAGTAAATTGTCTTACCTTGAGTTGAACGTACTGGCATTCCTTAAGTTCAATTCTGAGTTCAAAAATGGCCAAAATAAAAGAGATTGCAAAGCAAACATGTCAGTCTGTTGTTGGTTTACAAAATAAAGGTTATTTCAAGCAACAGAATGGCTGATGATTCCATACAAAGGTGTCCACTACTGGCTTGAGAGAAGAGGGCACTCTGGATATAATCTGGATTGAAAAAGAATAGGAGTGCCCAGATGTTCAAGTACCCAAGAGGACAAGTGCATCAGAGTCTCTAGTTTGAGAAACAAATGCCTTATAGGTCTTCAGTCGGCTGCTTCCTTAAATAGTACACACCAAATACCAGTGTCATCTGCAGCAATGAAAAGGAAACATTAAAATGGGCAAAAGAACACAGACATTAGATGGTAGATTTCTGTGTGATTCTAAATGTTTGCTCATTTTAACATTTTATTCGCCAGTTTCAGATATGTCTTGTTCTTTGAAACTTATTGCATTATCTTGCTGATTTCTTAAAAAAATAAATCTGTCTATATTGTATTAAAAAAAAGTTTTCCGTAGAGTCCGCATTATTTAACCTTGACCACTCGCCCAATCATTACTCCTACTGCGCACATTCTTTCTCTGTATCACCCTGTGACACTCTCAGTGCTAACTCGCCCTTGAATGCAGTCGGTTGTTATGGCAAGATAGAAAAGCAAATTATCTATTCAAGAACTTAGAATTTTAGGTTGTGATAGAGAAATAGCATCAAGAGCTGAGAAAGAATGTCAAAAAAAAAAACAAACAAAAAAGAGACGCATATAATAAAAATCAAGAGCAAGGAGAATCATTCAATAAACAAAAAAGAGAAAAATATCCCAAACAATATGCGAACAGAAATGCAAACAAGCAGCGTTTATAGAATGTAAGTTAGAGGATAAAGTAATTCATAATATTGTTTTTGATGAGGCATTAATGTAATTTAATTTTTTTTTTCATTTTTACTTCTACAGTCTTCCTCCTGTGCCCCACATACTCTTCTGTATACCATCTCTTTAAATACAATCGCTTTTTGTAACAGAGGAGCGCCCTGACGAACTTTGAGTGGCAAGCGAAGTGAGCAGGTGGCAGAGCCTCCTAGTTAATGTAATTTTACAATGCAAGGTTTTGCTACACTGTTCTTTAATGTTCTTGGCATTAACCTGAGCATTACTTGGGCTTGGAATTTTATATGAATACCTGAGTCGGACTCCGAGTAACAGGTAATGAACTTTTTTATAGTAATAAGCCAGAATAACTCTCAGGGCAGTATTCTGCTTCTATCTAGTGGATGAAATACCATAATGCTGCAAAAAATCATGAATATTTCCATGTGTTCTGCCCCTTTTAGTTTATTTTTATGGTATATCATCAATATTCATGAGTAGGGAGGAGATTTCATGTCAATTAAAATTTAGGCAAACAAAGTTAATTAGCAGCAAAAATGGGTCACTAATTAAGAAGATGGTTAGAATGAATTGACCATAAAAATATAATGCACACATTTAGAGACTACTGTAAATCCTTATATTCTACTGAGTTCAAAGAAGACAACACACAATCTAATGCATTTCTGGAAACATTACAGTTACCACAAATACAGTTAGGTCCATAAATATTTGGACAGAGACAACTTTTTTCTAATTTTGGTTCTGTTCATTACCACAATTAATTTTAAACGAAACAACTCAGATGCAGTTGAAGTGCAGACTTTCAGCTTTAATTCAGTGGGGTGAACAAAACGATTGCATAAAAATGTGAGGCAACTAAAGCATTTTTTTAACTTAACACAATCCCTTCATTTCAGGGGCTCAAAAGTAATTGGACAATTAAATAACTGGAAATAAAATGTTAATTTCTAATACTTGGTTGAAAACCCTTTGCTGGCAATGACAGCCTGAAGTCTTGAACTCATGGACATCACCAGATGCTGGGCTTCCTCCTTTTTAATGCTCTGCCAGTCCTTTATTGCAGCAGCTTTCAGTTGCTGTTTGTTTGTGGGCCTTTCTGTCCGAAGTTTAGTCTTCAACAAGTGAAATGCATGCTCAATTGGGTTAAGATCAGGGGCCTCATGTATAACGCCGTGCGTAGAACTCACACTATAACATGGTGTAAGCACAAAAGTGAGAATGTGCGTACGCACAGAAAAATCCAGATGCAGGAATCTGAATGTACGCAAACTTCCACGTTCTTCCGCTACATAAATCCCGATCAGCGTGAAAAGTAACGCACGTGCGTGCGTGTCCCGCCCCAACTCCTCTCAGAATTACGCCTCTTTGAATATGCAAATCAATATAAATAGCTGCCTGTGAAAAGACAATGGGAAAAGCATGGGGGAAAATATAAGAATTTCAGCGAATACCAAGTGGAGGCAAAGGAAAAACGTACTAGTTGTTGGTTTAAACAGTGGTATACAGTGATCCCTCGCTATATCGCGCTTCGCCTTTCGCGGCTTCACTCCATCGCGGATTTTATATGTAAGCATATTTAAATATCGCGGATTTTTTGCTGGTTCGTGGATTTCTGCGGACAATGGGTCTTTTAATTTCTGGTACATGCTTCCTCAGTTGGTTTGCCCAGTTGATTTCATACAAGGGACGCTATTGGCAGATGGCTGAGAAGCTACCCAACTTACTTTCTCTCTCTCTTGCGCTGACTTTCTCTGACCCTGACGTAGGGGGATTGAGCAGGGGGGCTGTTCGCACACCTAGACGATACGGACGCTCGTCTAAAAACGCTGAAAGATTATCTTCACGTTGCTATCTTTTCTGCAGCTGCTTCCTGAAACGACATGCTGCACGGTGCTTCGCATACTTAAAAGCTCGAAGGGCACGTATTGATTTTTGACTGAAAAACAAACTCTCTCTCTCTCTCTCTCTCTTTTTCTCTCTCTCTCTCTCTCTCTCTGCTCCTGACGGAGGGGGTGTGAGCTGCCGCCTTCAACAGCTTTGTGCCGCGGTGCTTCGCATACTTAAAAGCCAAACAGCCCTATTGATTTGTTTGCTAGAGATAGAGAAAACAATCTATGTGACATTCTGTGCTCCTGACACGCACTCCTTTGAAGAGGAAGATATGTTTGCATTCTTTTAATTGTGAGATGGAACTGTCATCTCTGTCTTGTCATGGAGCACAGTTTAAACTTTTGAAAAAGAGACAAATGTTTGTTTGCAGTGTTTGAATAATGTTCCTGTCTCTCTACAACCTTCTGTGTTTCTGCGCAAATCTGTGACCCAAGCATGACAATATAAAAATAACCATATAAACATATGGTTTCTACTTCGCGGATTTTGTTATTTCGCGGGTGGCTGTGGAACGCAACCCCCGCGATGGAGGAGGGATTACTGTGATCAACAAAAGGAAGTTGATTGAGTGCCAGAGTGTCGGAGAAACACGGAAGCTCAAGTTCACAAAGTCGCACAGTGCCCGAAATAAAAAAGAAGTCACATATCAAAGTCGCCGTGAAAAGGCGAGTGTCATATGAAAGCTTATTAGGGTACAGACAAAAAAAAATAGGCACACAGTGGGGAAAAAAGCACGAAATGTCAACTTTAATCTCAAAATTTCCACTTTAATCACGTAGTTTATTTTGCCATTAAAGTAGAACATCATAAACTTCATGTTAAAATCGTTTAATTTACTAGTTTCTCAAATCCCATTGTAACTTAAGTAGCATGTTAAATGCTTTGTTCTGTATTTGATCTTCTATGTGCTCTGTGTGTGAATCACTACCTGCTTCTTAAACGGGCTTTCTCTTTCTCTGAGAGGACACATAATCCATCAACATATTTTGCTGCATTTCATCTTAAAAATGATATCGTCATCATATGTAAATATACGCTTTATAAAGTGGCGCAGGTTGTGCAATATTATAACTGTAGTGCAAGTTTACAGTGAGGTAATTGTACTTATAAGTACAAACAGTTCTACAAGGAGCACTTGATGGACTGATTGAGTGCGTTTATAGTTCTTGGGATGAAACTTTTTCAAAACCGCGAAGTCCGTACAGGAAAGTCTCTGAAATGTTTTGCCGTGGCTTAGCCAGCGTCTGCTTCATGCTGTATACTGATAATTATCTTTCCAATTAGCTGCTGCTGTGATTCCCCACTCAGATACAGTGATATAAATACTCCGAGTGGTGCAGTGAGAGTAATATGGAAAAAGATGATCTGCTGTGGCAACCCTTAACGGGAGCAGCAGAAAGAAGAAGAAGAAGATGCATTGAGAGTAACAATGCTAAAGCAGTTATGGTATTTGGAATACTATGGCTATTCCCTGGACCATTATATTGCTGCAGGTTAATTACAATCAGATGCATTACACTAATAAACAATATGCAGTTAGTTTCAGTGTATTTATAAAGCCACGTCAGGAATGTGGATCTAAGAAAGAAAGGGTGACCACACAGGAACAGTAGCACTGCTTTGACGCTGGGTGCCACCAGTCTGCAAAACGGAGTGGAGAAATTGCGTACGCCAGGGTATGAGGTACCGTCGAAATGTGCGTGGCTTTCCGCCAAGTTTAGGTTTTATACATTGCAATTTGAGCGTGGAAACGTTCGTATGCAACATTTCTGTGTGTACGCACCATTTATACAAGAGGCCCCAGGTGACTGACTTGGCCATTCAAGAATTTTCCACTTCGTTGCTTTAATAAACTCCTGGGTTGCTTTGGCTGTATGTTTTGGGTCATTGTACATCTGTATCATGAGATGCCGCCCAATCAATTTGACTGCATTTAGCTGGATTTGAGCAGACAGTATGTCTCTGAATACCTCAGAATTCATTCGGGCTGCTTCTCTCCTGTGTACAGGACACTAGTACCCCAGTGCCACTGGCAGCCATGCACGCCCAAGCCATCACACTGCCTCCACCGTGTTTTACAGATGATGTGGTATGCTTTGGATAATGAGCTTTTCCACGCCTTCTCCATACTTTTTTCTTGCCATCATTCTGGTAGAGGTTGATCTTGGTTTCATCTGTCCAAAGAATGTTTTTCTAGAACTGTGCTGGCTTTTTCAGATTTTCTTTAGCAAAGTCCAATCTAGCCTTTCTATTCTTGAGGCTTATGAGTGGCTTGCACCTTGCAGTGCACCCTCTGTATTTACTTTCATGCAGTCTTCTCTTTATGGTAGACTTGGATATCGATATGCTTACCCCCTGGAGAGTGTTGTTCACTTGCTTGGCTGTTGTGAAGGGGTTTCTCTTCACCATGGAAATGATTCTGCGATCATCCGCCACTGTTGTCTTCCGTGGACGTCCAGGTCTTTTTGCGTTGCTGAGTTCACCAGTGCTTGCTTTCTTTCTCGGGATGTACCAAATTGTAGATTTTGCCTCTCGTAATATTGTAGCAATTTTTCGGATGGGTTTTTTCTGTTTTCGCAGCTTAAGGGATGGCTTCTTTCACCGGCATGGAGAGCTCCTTTGACCGCATGTTGTCTGTTCACAGCAAAATCTTCCACATGCAAGCACCACACCTCAAATCAACTCCAGGCCTTTTATCTGCTTAATTGATAATGACATAACGACGGACTTGCCCACACCTGCCTATTTTCAATTACTTTTGAGCCCCTGAAATGAAGGAATTGTGTTAAAAAATGCTTTAGTTGCCTCACATTTTTATGCAATCGTTTTGTTCACCCCACTGAATTAAAGCTGAAAGTCTGCACTTCAACTGCATCTGAGTTGATTCATTTAAAATTCATTGTGGTAATGTACAGAACCAAACTTAGAAAAAAGTCTCTGTCCAAATATTTATGGACCCAACTGTAGATACTTTTAGTGTGGAGGAACTGGATAAATCTCTGGCGTTATCAGAATTACTAGATGCTATAAAGTCACGTCAAGGGGGGAAACAGCAGGCCCTAATGGATACCCTGCAGAATTTTATAAGAAATTCTCCGCTCAGCTAGCTCTCCTCCTATTAGCAACATTTACAGAAGCTAGAGACAATCAAATTCTACCTCAGACTTTTCGCCAAGCATTAATCACTGTATTCCCTAAACAAAATAAGGACTTATTACAATGTGCATTATACAGACCAATTTCACTTCTGAATAATGATGTTAAGATACTCTCAAAAATCATAGCTAAAAGGATGGAGAAAGTGCTGCCTTCGGTAATATCACAAGATCAAACTGGATTTATCAAGGGTCGATACTTATCCTCCAGTCTTCGTCGCTTGTTTAATGTAATATACTCACCAACAAAGTCAAACACCCCAGAAATATTATTATCATTGGATGCAGAAAAAGCATTTGACATGATTGAATGGAAATACCTTTTCACTACATTAGAGATATTTGGGTTTGGCCCGAACATTTGTGCATGGATCAAACTACTGTATACCAATCCAGAAACTTCCGTTTGTATTAACATTTGTTCAGACTACTTTAAATTAGAACGTGGTACCAGACAAGGATGCCCCTTGTCACCACTGCTATTTGCAATCGCCACTGAACCACTGGCGGTTCACTGTTGAAATGCTGATAAGATAAATTATCAGAGAAGGACTGGAACAGAAAATTTCTGTCTATATGCAGATGATATGGTATTGTATATATCAGACCCACAAAATTCTGTGCCTGCAGTCTTAACAGTACTTACAGAATTTCAAAAGAGATCTGGTCTCAGAATTAATTTGAATAAAAGTGTACTCTTTCCAGTGAATTCTCAAGCACACAATATTAGATTGGACACCTTCCCTTTTATCATTGCAGATCAGTTTACTTGTGATGTTTACCCCTAGGTATTTAAACACAAAGCTCTTTATCAACAAAATTTCGCCGCCTGTATGGAAAAAATTAAGCAAGACTTGCATAGATGGTCAACCCTTCATCTCACTCTAGCTGTAAGAATTAACGTTGTTAAGATGAATATGCTTCCTAAGCTTCTTTTTTTATTTGCCTTTTGCTTTTTTAAGCAATTAGATTCAACAATAACCTAATTTATTTGGAACTCAAAACATCCACGTATCAAAAGAGCGACCCTACAAAGACCTAAGGCAGAAGGTGACATGGCTGTACCTAACTTTCAGTTTTATTACTGGGCAGCAGTCATACAAGCTATAAAAACCTGGACATAAATAGATGAACATACACAGGCCTGGTCCGCAATAGAAGTAAAATCCTGCAGTACTTCTTTATATTCCCTGCTTTGTGCCCCAATAAATGCAAGGTATCGGCAATATACTAATAACCCAATTGTGCTTCACTCACTCAGAATATGGAACCAATGTAGAAAGCATTTTAAGATGGAGAAGCTTTTATCTGTGGCATCTCTGCAAGACACCATCCATCCATCCATTCTCCAACCCGCTGAATCCGAACACAGGGTCACGGGGTCTGCTGGAGCCAATCCCAGCCAACACAGGGCACAAGGCAGGAACCAATCCCGGGCAGGGTGCCAACCCACTGCAGTGCAAGAGAACCACCTCTTTCAACCCTCGCAAACATATGCAGTTTTTAATATCTGGAAAAGATTTGGGATTAAATTGTTCAGAGATCTTTATACAGACAACATCTTTGCATCCTATGAACAATTATATTCCAAATTTAACTTTCCAGCTACACATTTCTTTCACTATCTTCAAATTAGGAACTTTGTTAAACAGAACCTGCCCAATTTTCCTCATCTTGCATCCTCATCCACGCTGGAAAAAATATTGCTCAATGTCAAGGACTTAGACACCATCTCTGCAATATATAAAATTATTTTACAGTCCCTCCCTTTCAAAGATCCAAGAGGACAATGCTAAAAAGATCTCTTAATCAATATATCAGAAAAGGAGTGGAAAACAGCAATGCAGAGACTTCACTTGAACTTCATATGCGCAAAGCATACAATTATTCAACTCAAAATTATATATCGAGCACATCTGTCTCGCCTAAAACTGCCCAAAATGTTTCCAGAGCAAGATCCAACCTGCGAACGCTGCAATCAAGTCCCAGCCTCACTGGGTCACATGTTTTGGGCCTGCACCAAATTAAAATCATTTTGGACCAAAATTGTTAAGTGCCTTTCAGACAGCCTTGGTGTCACAATCCCTCCTAACCTGTTAACATCTGTGTTTGGTGTTCTTCCAGATGGGTTCAAAGTGGAGAAGGACAAACAAACTGTGATTGCATTAACTACACTTTTGGCTTATTTTGCTAAACTGGAAGAATCCTAATGCTCCTCTTTTAAGTCAGTGGGTAACCAATGTTTTATACTATTTGAAATTGGAAAAAATCAAATACTCAAGAGGTTCTGTACAGAATTTTTTTAAAAACTGGCAGGATATAATCAATAAAATTTTAGAATAAGCTCTTAAAGCACTGAGGAAGCAATTATCTCCGCATCTCTTTTTCCTCTCCATTCATTTCTACTGGCCTATTAAACTCATCAATTTAGGTATGTCTACAAGCCTTAAGTTTTACTCTGTTGGCCATGCTGTCTCTCTCGGGTGGGAGTCGACTTGTTTTTTTTTTTCTCTTTTCAATCCTATTATTTGTAAAAATTGATTGATTTGTATGAATGATTACAATATAATTAATTTTAAAAAAAAACTGCTGGGATTTCTGCTTTACAGTGCAGATGGAGATGCTGATCGTTGTAACAAGTCAAAAGTTGGTGGAGTCTGCTTCTGTATTAATAAAAATTGGTGCAGTGACGTTTCCATATTATCAAAGCACTGCTCCAGCAATCTGGAACTATCTGTTATTAACTGTAAATCATTCTATTCACCTAAAGAATTTTTTTCAATAATTCTTGTTGGATTTTACATCCCACCTGAGGCAAATGTGAATGAAGTGCAGAAGTAGGTGGCAGATTACATCACTAGTTTGGAGAACAGTCATGCGAATTCCATGACTATAGTGATGGGTCACTTTAATAATGCAAATCTAACCATCGAGCTTCCCAGATACAAACAGCAAGTTAAATGCCCCCACAGAGGAAGACTTTGGATCATAACTACTGCACTTTAAAGGATGCATACAGGGATTTACCTTGCATGCTGCTGGGTAATTATGACCATGTTATACTATAGTTGCTATCCACTTGTATACAAAGGCTAAAATGAGCTAAACCAGTAAGAAAATCTGTTCGTTCCTGGACTGATGCATCATTTGAATCATTATAAGATTGTTTGGACTGAACTGATTGGGATATTTTTAAAAATGCTTGTGAATACATTTATGAGCTGACTAACACTGTTACTTCATGTATCAGCTTCTATGGAGAAGTTTGCATTCCTAGCAAAACCAATGTGATTTACAACAATGTCGTGGTTCACCAAGGAACTAAGGAATCTACATCAGGTAAAAAAAAAGCCCATTAAACTGGTGATAAGGATACCTTCAAACAGGCCAAGTGTAGGCTAAATACCCTAAGTTCTTGTCAATAAGCCGCGGCTTATCTAAGGAAAAAAGTTGTGAAAATGAAAAAATAGAATATCGGCTTATACATAAGTCCGGCTTATACATCCATCGCGGGGGTTGCGTTCCAGAGCCACCCGCGAAATAAGAATATACGCGAAGTAGAAACCATATGTTTATATGGTTATTTTTATATTGTCATGCTTGGGTCACAGATTTGCGCAGAAACACAGGAGGTTGTAGAGAGACAGGAACGTTATTCAAACACTGCAAACAAACATTTGTCTCTTTTTCAAAAGTTTAAACTGTGCTCCATGACAAGACAGAGATGACAGTTCCGTCTCACAATTAAAAGAATGCAAACATATCTTCCTCTTCAAAGGAGTGAAGCAAACAAATCAATATGTCTGTTTGGCTTTTAAGTATGCGAAGCACCGTGGCACAAAGCTGTTGAAGGTGGCAGCTCACACCCCCTCCGTCAGGAGCAGACAAAGAGAGAGAGAGGGAGAGTTTGTTTTTCAGTCAAAAATCAATACGTGCCCTTCGAGCTTTTAAGTATGCGAAGCACTGTGCAGCATGTCTTTTCAGGAATCAGCTTTACAAAAGATAGCAACGTGAAGATAATCTTTCAGCATTTTTAGACGAGCGTCCGTATCGTCTAGGTGTGCAAACAGCCCCCCTGCTCAATCCCCATACGTCAGGATCACAGATAGTCAGCGCAAGAGAGAGAGAACAGTAAGCCGGGTAGCTTCTCAGCCATCTGCCAATAGCGTCCCTTGTATGAAATCAACTGGGCAAACCAACTGAGGAAGCATGTACCAGAAATTAAAAGACCCATTGTCCGCAGAAATCCGCGATATATATTTAAATATGCTTACATATAAAATCACAATTTAAATGACCGCTACGCGCTCGTGTTGACTCGGCGACGCCCAGAGCAGAAAGAATGCGCTCCAGCCGCTCCAACCGCGCCATGCGGGGAGTGAGAGAGACGGCAATATCTCACACTCTCTCCCCCCTTAAAGAAATTAAATGGGCGCGAGTGAGACCACTGACCTCCCTCCCTTCTATTAGTTATAGGTTATAGTACGTTCGGCTTATCCATGAGTCCGGCTTATCTATGATACGATTTTATTTTAAAAATTCGTATGATTTTTGGTCTCCGGCTAATACATGAGTCCGGCTTATAGACAAGAACTTAGGGTAATACAATCAGATATATTAAATGGACACACAAAAATAAACTGGAACTTCAGTTTTCAGCTAAGAATAGCTCCTCTGTATGGAGAAGCCTTCAGAATGTTACAAATAACAAAAAGACATCTCCCAGTGCTTACTCAAATTCAGCTTAAGTTTCATGGCAGATTTAAACAACAAGGTGCTGAGTATCTACAATCCCTCTGCTCCTCCGGTTCTGAAGTTGTTTTGGCACAAACCACTTCTTCACAAAAGCATCACCCCTCTTACTGCTTTTCTATCAAGGAATATGATTTCTGGACACTGTTTGCAACACAGAACTACAAAAAGTCATCCGGTCCTGATTGTATCACCTGCAAGTCAGACACTGTGCTGGGCATTCACTCCCGTCTTCATAGACATCTTTAACCAGTCTCTCATACAGTGTACCATACCAGATTGCTTTAAATTGTCTGTCATTGTTCCTGTTCCCAAAAATGATAAACTGTGTCAATGACTACAGGCCTATTGCTCTTACATCAGTTCTAATGTAAATATTTGAATGGCTTTTTCTAATCCATCTGAAGTCTGTTATTGCAAACTGAAGATGGCCATGGTCAGTAGCATATCGAGCAAACAGATTTGCGGATCTACAGTTTTCTGACAAACCGGAAACAATAAGTTTGTGTGGGCTCCCAACACTCAAACTATCTCTATATTAGCACAGGTGCCACTCAAGGCTGTGTACTTTTCTCCACTACTTTATCCTCTGTACACTAATGACTGTAGGTCCACTGATTCTTCAGTAAAAATCAGTAAGTTTTCTGATACCACCATTATTGGACTAATTACTAATAGTAACGAAACAGCCTGCAGAAAAGAGGTATTTGTTCTTGTGTCTTGGTGTGCTACGAATAACCTATTCCCCAATAACTCCAAAGTCGTGGAAAAGGCCATTGACTTTCGTAAACAGAAGTTATAACCTCACTTACTAGAAATTAATGATTCTGTAGTCAATATTGTGGAATCCTTCAAGTTGTTCGGCACAACTATCACAGACCTTCTCACCTGGGGCATTAACACCATTTCCATTACTAAGAAGGCACAACAGTGGTTGTACTTTTTACGTCAGCTAAAGAAATTAAATATTTCCCAAATAATACAAGTATGGTTTTATAAGGCCATAATTGAAAGTGTAATCACATTCTCTGTTGTTGTCTGGTTTGGTTCAGTAACTGCATACTCCAAAAATAAATTGCAGAATGTCGCAAGGTCTGCTGAGAAAATAATTGGCTGTGCTCTTCCATCTGTTGCAGACCCGTATACATCTCCTGTCACTAACCATGTCAAACGGATCACCATGGACTCTTTTCACCCAGCTCATCAGTTGTTCCAAAAACTCCCCTCTGGTAAATGCTTCAAGTCAATTAAAGCTAAAAGTTACAGACACTTAAACAGTTTCTTTCCCTTAGCCATAGCCCCCTCAAACCAGTAATTTAGTCTGTCTTTTTTGCATATTCATGTGATACTGTATGAAGGTGTGTGTAAGTATGGTATACAGAATGTACATGTATGTGTGTGCATATGGTCATGCTTGGGTCACATGATCCATGACAAGACAGAGATGACAGTTCCGTCTCACAATTAAAAGAATGCAAACATATCTTCCTCTTCAAAGGAGCGAGAGAATGAATGAATAGAAAATCTGTTGGTGTTGAGCATGTGAAGTACCGCGGGAAGCATATCGTGTGACAGAGCAGCCGCAAGTAAGGGAGCAATGTGAAGGTCCGTATCCCCTGCTCCCAATGTGTACACAGGCTATACACTCACTTTCACTTGCACATCTCTTTTGTAATTACACTATTTTGCAACTTTGTGTGTATTTTTTTTTTTTTATAATTAAACTATTCTATTTATGTTGTTTGTATGGGATGTTGTGTCATGTCATAAGCAGTGTCAAATTCCTGTACATTAAGTACCAGTGAATAAAAATTCATTCTGATTCCCATACAGCACAGAGCATCCAAACAGGTATGATTTGGTATCAAGTTCTACATGCTGTGCAAAGAAAGCTGCTGGTTACATTTGGAACTCTATATTTTATACCATTAGAGGGACCAAGTAGGATGGCAAGTACAGTCAGTACATTATCACTTCATCAGCTTTGTGGTCACTGACGTACACTTTACCTGACTAAGTTGATTATATAATGATGGACAGTTTATGTTCCTCACCTGAACTGCTTGGGATTTTACTTCATAGGAAAATTGAAACATACAGCCGTATACGTCCAAACCGACATGATCTGCCTGGTGACTCCAGTCATGTGAATGTGTTTAGCAGCATGGTGCATTAGCTGTGTGACAAAAAGGCAAAATGATTGCAATCAAGTGGAGGACAAGAAGGACATTTGCCTCCTAAGCACTGTTCACAATGCAGCAACTGTCAACATTCTTTTCAGGGAAAATATGGAAGTCACTATGCCTTGCAATGTGCTAGGGTACAATGGGTAGTGTTGATCGTTGATAAAGCCAAGGAAGTACTATGTGAGTAGCCATACCACCTGTGCTTCAGAACAAGTCATCCACTTGATGTATATATCTAGGCATGGCCAGTACTTGGATGGGATACCATTCAGGCAAACTTGGGTTACCAGAAGAGGTGTTGACAATGTCATCAGGGGAGATTACACTGTGGTATGTATGTTGGTCCCAATGCCCTAGTGCAACGAGGGGGGCACTGTGCTCTAAAAATGGCACCATCCTTTGGATGAGATGCAAAACTGAAGTCCTGACTTCTCTAGTCATTTTAGATCCCTGGACATCTTTCAAAAAGTGTATGGTTTATCCCAATATCCTGGCTAAATTGACCACCACACCCTTGCCCATTCTCGCCCCGTAATCATCTCCCTAATTGGCTAACTCTCTCACCCCTGGTGCAATATTGGCTGCCATCACATCATACATATGGGTGCTACACATTGGTGGTGGTTGAAGTGGGCCCCCTCTGTGTGTGTAAAATGCTCTGAGTAGTGATAAAAGTGCTATTTAAATGTACTTTATTATTATTAATAGCATTATGATGATGTCAACCATTAATAAATGGATTCCATAAGCCAGCAGAAAATGTAAGCATCAGTTCTCAGATAAGTTACACCAAAGCTATGGGTGTGTTATTTACAAAGGCAAACAGTTATATCTTTTTCATGAAAAGCACCAGCATCTATCAGCTATAGAGCATTTGTTTTATTTCTTTATTTTAATCCATAAGTTCCTTTGTATAGACGTACAAAATGCAATTCTACCACCATGGCAGGACCTTTTTCCACTCAAGAAAGTTCACACAAACTAAAATGTCTCACAAAAAGGTAAGAAATATCAGTGAAATCAGACGAATCTTTAAAAAGAAAAGTCAGTACATATGTAATGGGGCTGTGAGATTCATTATTTTTAGTCCAGAACTGGCCTCATAATTATGAAAATGTATTTTTGCTTAAATTGTCTATTTCTAATTTCTGTTTATTTTTTCATACTATTGCCACATCTTTCCAATTTTAGTTCAGATCCCTATTATTTCCAACGTGTCTTTCCTTTTTGATGTACATCAGTAAAATTCATTCAATCACATAACTTGGAAGATACTTGCACATTTTATTTTATTTGTTCAAATTTGAGAAAAGGAAAGGAACATGTATGTCTTGCACACTTATTGTAAAGTATAACTGTATAAACTACATGTCGTGTTTCTAAAGACCTGTTTTGTTTGACATCTCTCATATTCCTGGCATTAATTAATGGCTTTTAGTTAGTGCACCCAAGTGAATTGCAATGCTGTTTTCATTTTCAAATGAAATGTCCCCATTTTCCCATATTTTATCCATGGTCCAATTATGTACTCCAATTTTAGGAAACTTAACCCAACCCCACCTTTACAAATACTATAAAATCCTTAATTGGACACTGTAACAGGGAGGGAATAATTGGTCAAGGTTACTAAAAGATTTTTTTTTTATTTTCTAATTGTGCAAGGAAGTGGTGTCTACACTCCCCATAACATGGCCACACCCCTGTACCATCCATCCATTCCTAAACCAGAGCTGTCCCTGTATTTTTAAAAGACGGCATAGTCCAAAATATCTTATTAAATGTGTGATTTTGGAAAACTAAGCTGAATAACTATGTACCAGATCAGTTTTTTTAACCAGTGTGCTGCGGCACAGAGGTGCACTTTGAGAGCTACCCAGGTAAGCCATAGAAATAATAGTGTAGCACACCTGGGACTACCTGGAGAAGCTGGTATAAAAGCAGCTCAGTGATCGCTATGTTGCAGACGCATCTCCAGGCAGCTAGAGTCCAACTTTCCTGGGTGTGTGGTCACCAGCAAGTCTATTGGGACCAGTGGATAGTGGGCATACGAGTTGCCTTTGAGGGTGAGAGGGGTGGTCAAATGGACGAAGGAGCTGGGAGATGCCAGCAAAGTGGTCACTAAGCGCTTGTGTCTGTGAGCGCTTATCTTGGAGCTGCTTTATTACTGGCTTCTCTGGTAGTCCCACCCCTTTGGACAGTTGAGCATGTGTATGAGATATAATGTGTTTTTGGACAGAGGTGTGCCTTGAGATGTTTTTGGTTACAAAACGTGCAATCAAAGAAAAAAGGTTGGGAAATACTGTACTAGATAATGTATTTCCTGGGCCACACTGAAAATTTGGTCCCTTCACCCAATTGTAGAATATTTTTAGTAAGACCAATACTGTGATATAAATGTCTCATACTGCAGGTTTTTTTTTTTGTCCATAGTTACCATATATGTCAGATGTAGGTGAAATATGCAGATTTATTCATTAGTCATTTTATTAAAAATGTATACACTTTTTAGAAAGCTCTGAAACTGATTAGAAATATTGTACCACTATATCAAATTGTTTTAAAGTAGGGTAAACTTTTTTGCTTGTTTAGATTAGCATGCAATTGATACTCATTAGAACCTAAGAAAGTTTTGATGAGAACAGGCTGTCTAGCATATCACAGGTTATAAATTTCTGTCTACCTAATGTGTCCCAACCAAGTCTAGATTTGAAGGTCCTAAGATGCTTCTTCAACTAGACTATTCTACAACATTTGTGATGTATCAATCTTGAAAAATGTATTTTAAAACAAAACCTTGCAGAAATGTTGCTTTTTATCTTGTGTTACCCCTATAGTTCAGGGAGCAAGATAGATGCCAACATTAAATGGGGTACACCCAGTCACACATTTACTCATCCACTCATTACTCATTTACAAGTAAACTTGGACTTGCTTACTTGGAGGCAATTTATAGTCATTTACAGAGGTGGGTAGTAACGAGTTACATTTACTCCATTACATTTACCTGAGTAACTTTTAAAAAAAATTGTACTTCTAAGAGTAGTTTTACTGCACCATACTTTTTACTTTTACTTGAGTACATTTGTGAAGAACACTCAAATCATTACTTTTTTTCCATTATATATATAATATTTTTGCCAGAGAGAATACGCCAGTAGATCTACTGCATGACTGTTTCACCAATCAGATGTAGCAACAATAATCACAACACTCCGTTTCACCAATCAGACGTAGCAACAATAATCACAAGACTCTGTTTCAGCAATCAGACGTAGCAACAATAATCACATGGCTCCGTTTCACAAATTAGATGTAGCCATGCAGTCACATGACTACACACAAACTGTGACGGCATAGTGGCAGAAACTCCTCACAGACAGCAGACAGGGAAAGAAAGAATACATGAAAAATGAGAGCCAACTTCTGAAGCTTAACCATCACTTCACTGAGTGAAGAACAAACACGTTTTAACCAAACATGCACAAACACAGACAGTCAAGGTAAAGTGAGACTTCTTGTATGTTCACAAGCTGCCTTGTTCTAATGTTATTTTCTATCAGCTATGCTATGTGGAAGGCAAGTGAATATGCAGTATTATACTTTCAGTGTACAGTATATCTTGTCACTGTAAGTAGTTTGCACTGTTCAAACATACATGTTACCTACTGTAGGTATTGGCTTCAAAAGCTTTGTTGTGAAAAACTGAGATTTGGAACTTTGTGTTATTTGTGCATCTTTATTTTGTAAAGATGTTATTTATTTTTAGTCATTTTTTATTTTATTATTTGGAAATAGCAGAATTTGCACATTATTTTATATTTTTGTCTGTCTTATTACATTTCTAAAAAATAAATAATTTATTATGATCAAACAGTTACTCAATACTTGTAGTCTTTTCACCAAATACGTTTTTACTCTTGAGTCATTTTATGGGTGACTACTTTTTACTTCTACTTGAGTAATATTATTTTGAAGTAACGCTACTCTTACTTGAGTACAATATTTGGCCACTCTACCCACCTCTGGTCATTTAAACTGGCACGTGCTAAGGTACAGTGCATACTGGATAGTTAAATTACTTTTAATATTAATACAGAATTTGTAATAATAGAAATAAATACAGAAATAATAGCTATTTCATGAAATAAATCATTATATAGCTGCTGCAACATTGCTGAATGCTAATGTGGGTATATTTTAATGATTCTTCATGTTTGGGGTTATGAAAGGGTTATTGGGGATTTTCATGTGAATATATTTTGTTCATATACTACGTATATTGGTATTTTGGATTCTGAAATATGAATTTTAGATAGATAGATAGATACTTTATTAATCCCAAGGGGAAATTCACATACTCCAGCAGCAGCATACTGATAAAGAATAATATTAAATTAAAGAGTGATAACAATGCAGGTATAACAGACAGACACTAACTTTGTATAATTTTAACGTTTACCCCCCTGGGTGGAATTGAAGAGTCGCATAGTGTGGGGGAGGAACGATCTCCTCAGTCTGTCAGTGGAGAAGGACAGTGACAGCAGTCTGTCGCTGAAGTTGCTCCTCTGTCTGGAGATGATACTGTTTAGTGGATGCAGTGGATTCTCCATTATTGACAGGAGCCTGCTCAGTGCCCATCGCTCTGCCACGGATGTCAAACTGTCCAGCTCCGTGCCTACAATAGAGCCTGCCTTCCTCACCAGTTTGTCCAGGCGTGAGGCGTCCTTCTTCTTTATGCTGCTTCCCCAGCACACCACCGCGTAGAAGAGGGCGCTCGCCACAACCATCTGATAGAACATCTGCAGCATCTTATTGCAGATGTTGAAGGACGCCAGCCTTCTAAGGAAGTATAGTCGGCTCTGTCCTTTCTTACACAGAGCATCAGTATTGGCAGTCCTGTCCAATTTATCATCCAGCTGCACTCCCAGGTATTTATAGGTTTGCACCCTCTGCACACAGTCACCTCTGATGATCACGGGGTCCATGAGGGGCCTGGTACTCCTAAAATCCACCACCAGCTCCTTGGTTTTGCTGGTGTTCAGTTTTTAGGTGGTTTGAGTCGCACCATTTAACAAAGTCCTTGATTAGGTTCCTATACTCCTCTTACTGCCCACTCCTGATGCAGCCCACGATAGCAGTGTCGTCAGCGAACTTTTGCACATGGCAGGACTCCGAGTTGTATTGAAAGTCCGATGTATATAGGCTGAACAGGACCAGAGAAAGTGCAGTCCCCTGCGGCGCTCCTGTGTTGCTGACCACAATGTCAGACCTGCAGTTCCCAAGACACACATACTGAGGTCTGTCTGTATGATAGTCCACGATCCATGAAACTAGGTATGAATCTACTCCCATCTCTGTCAGCTTGTCCCTAAGGAGCATAGGTTGGATGGTGCTGAAGGCACTAGAGAAGTCTAGAAACATAATTCTTACAGCACCACTGCCTCTGTCCAAGTGGGAGAGGGATCAGTGTAGCATATAGATGATGGCATGAACTGCAGAGGGTCGAGGGCGTGGTGGACCTGTGGCCTTAGGTGGTGAAGCAGCAGCTGCTCCATGGTCTTCATCACATGTGACATCAGCGCGACAGGCCGGAAGTTGTTCAGCTCACTAGGACGTGATATCTTTGGGATGGGGGTGATGCAAGATGTTTTCCAAAGCCACGGGACTCTCCTCTGTTCCAGGCTCAGGTTGAAGATGCACTGTAGAGGACTCCCCAGCTCCAACGCACAGGCCTTCAGCAGTCGTGGTGATACTCCATCTGGACCCAATGCTTTGCTGGCACAAAGTCTCCTCAGCTCTCTGCTCACCTGCACTGCTGTAATTGTGGGTTGGTTGAAACTCTCTCCTATGCTGGTATCAGCAGAAGGATGGGTGGAGGGTGCAGTACTCTGAGGTGAGAGTGGGTTAGGGTGGTCAAACCTGTTAAAGAAGTTGTTCATTTGGTTTGCTCTCTCCACTTCTCTCTGGATGGTGGCACCCCGCTTCAAGCTGCAGCCAGTGATGATCTTCATCCCATCCCACACTTCCTTCATGCTGTTATTCTGCAACTTCTGCTCCAGCTTTTTCCTGTACTGCTCCTGAGCTGGACTCGGAGTTCCTTCTGCATGCGCTTGAGCTCATGCTGATCACCGCCTTTAAAAGCCCTTTTCTTCTGGTCCAAAAGGCCGTTGATGTCACTTGTAATCCATGGCTTGTTGTTAGCATAGCAGCATACTGTTCTTACTGGAACTACAATAAAGTATCTATCTATCTATCTATCTATCTATCTATCTATCTATCTATCTATCTATCTATCTATCTATCTATCTATGTCCATACAGAAATTGATGTAGTCAGTAGTGCAGTCAACAACCTCCTCAATGTTCTCACTATGTGACCCCTGCAGGATATCCCAGTCCGTAGTTCCAAAGCAGTCTCTCAGAGCCTGCTCTGCCTCAGGGGACCACTTCCTGAATGATCGTGTGGTTGTAGGTAGCTCCCTCACTCTTGGTTTGTAGTGAGGCTGAAGCAGAACCAGGTTATGATCTGCTTTCCCAAGCGCAGGCAGCAGGGTGGCGCTGTATGCGTCTTTAAGGTTTGCATACAGTAGGTCAATAGTCCTATTTCCCCTGGTGTTACAATCCACATACTGGGAGAAGGCAGGTAATGTTTTGTCCAGCGTTACATGGTTAAAGTCTCCAGCAATTAGCACAAGCGCCTCGGGGTGCTGCGTTTGCAGTTTAGCAACAGCTGAGTGGATGATGTCGCTAGCTATCTCCACGTCCGCCCGAGGAGGGATGTAAACAGTAACAACAATGACGTTTCCAAACTCTCTTGGCAAGTAATAGGGATGCAGACTTACGGCCAACAGTTCGATGTCCCTGCAGCAAGAGGAGATTTTAATGTTTACATGTCCAGAGTTGCACCATCTTGTATTGACATAGAGTGCAAGTCCACCTCCTTTGTGCTTCTCGCAGGTACTTTTGTCTTTGTCCGCTCTAACTGTGCTAAACCCGGGTAGCTCCACGTTAGCGTCTGGGATGTTAGTTGTTAGCCACTTTTCAGTAAAATACAACAAACTGCATTCTCTGTAGGTCCTGACATTTTTCACCAGCGGCAGCCAGTTCGTCAATCTTATTTGGTAGCGAGTTCACATTTCCCAGGATCACAGAAGGCACCGAAGATTTGTATCGCCACTTTTTCTCTAGACGCTTGGCTTTTATCTTAGCACCGGCCCTGCTGCCACGATACGACCTTCTTACCTCGTCAGGTAAATAGGGGACCACACCAGCTTGGGCATTTGTTCTCAGCGCTTGAAGTTGACTACTTGAATAGACGAGTCTCGGTGTGTAAAAATCTATTTCCAAGTAGTAAAAAGTGCCCAGAGAACTAGTCCACATAAAAGAAAGTGGTAGGAGTTAACAGTGAAATAGAGAAAAATGCAGAAAAAAGGTAAAAAGATAAAGTCATACACGGAGCTGCTGGAAAGGCTGCCACTCGCGGCGGCGTCTGAGTCATGTCATTTTGAACCCGTTACCAAATAAGATTTTCAATTTTGCAGTTGTGTAGTTTTATTCTGATTTCAGTCTTCATTTATGCATTTGTTTATTTTATGACCTACTACTAGTTATATATTATTTCTGTCATTATTAACAGTATTATAAACTCTGTATTAGAAGTCATTTAGCTGTCTGTGTTGTGCCTTGACTTGTGCAAGACTGCGCTGCTGACCACTGTGACACTGTACCATGTTATGATGATAATCATTAATTAATTACTTATATTACAAAATGGTTATACACAACAACTGATTTTTCTGTTAATATGTTTTACATATTTTAAACGTGTTAGGTCTCATCTCAGTCTTAGTTTATGTAGGCTTCATAGGTTGAAAGATATTTCCTTCATAAACATAATTTCTTCGTAGTAAATTCCCTGCATTCATGAGGTAATTGTAAAAGCATCACATATTACTATGGAGTGCCACATATCGGTTAATGGTTTTACATAAATGAATGGATAGCTGACAACATAGCATGCCAATGACACTGCTACTGGTAATAAATGAGAATTAAGTGTTTTTGGCATAGTATATTTTTTCTGAAGAAATGTGTTAGGTTGGATTTTTATATTATGAGTTGCATTCCTGTGTTGCCACTGCCAGTTTTAAATTCGTATTTGATATTGGGTTGATCGTCTTATTTGTTAATAATGTTGCCATTTTCCGCTTTTGTTTACCCAGTTATCCATTCATTTTCAAAGCTGATGCTTTTGATCAGGTTTTAGGAAGGTGACTCTCACCAACCTGTTTTTCCCCTCTACTTACAGCTTTAGTTGTAGATCATAGTTCTTTTGCTGTGACTCCATAGTGGTATGATATTGTACTGTTTTTATGAAGATGTTTTCTTTTTAAGCTAGGGTCTCTACAGTAGATATCAATCAAGTAATGAATTGTTTCTACATTTTAGATGGATGGTAGTTTAAGCCTAAGTTGGTAGGTATGATTTACAGTATAACTATTTTCTGATGTTGTTTTTGAGTTTAGGGCTATATAGGGCATTTGAGGTTTCTAATTGAATAGCCTAGATCATTGTTATTGTTGCTCACCTATTCATGTATCTGTAAGTTTATCATAATTTGCTACTTAATGATTTTCTGTGTCAGCTTAGCATGTAGCATTTTAAAATTAAATGCATTCTTCCACATAAAATATACTGCAGAACACTTGTTTTTAATTACTTAGATATTACGATATTTTTGTTTTGGCACACATTTGATGATGTAAGGAGGTAAATAACCTGGAAGATGGAAGAATAATTTTATTTACTATTTCTAGATAACTTCTCGTCCCCAGGACTAAAATTATGCTACTAATAAAGTATTCTAGCATTATATCACTGTGCACACTGAAGAGCTGTAAAAAACGCAGAGCTCATAGTGCTTTTAGAAACCAGGATGCTATGTGGATTATACACTATTATCCACATAAAATCAATAGCAGACAGTAAATGGTGCTTTATTGCTGGTTGATGCTTGCATATAGTAATAAATGATTGTACTTTTAGTGACCTAATGCTACACCAAACTGAAGGTAAATGAGTTCACATAAAAATGTAATTTTTCTTTATTTCCTATGAGCATTGTAAAAGTAGTTTCATCATTGGAAGGAAAATTACTTTGATGCTTTATTCATGAATATGACTGGAAAGGGCCAGTTTGCAACAGTATGATAAATGTTTACTATTGTATTTAAGGCACTGAATGACTGACTATAGCCCTGAGAAAATAAAACCAAAGAAGGTTTTTCATAAGGAACTCTTAAGTTTCTGACAAAAGAAAGGGTTAGAATGCTTGACAATATGATACAGCTATGTTTTTGTTGTCTGTAACCAAATATCTTTTATGGCAAAACTGCAGTCAAGTAAATGGACAGAATTTAGCCATTTCATTATGTTAAATCATTTCTCTAAGAAATTTCTCCAGATGTGGGATCTGTACATGCTCTTCTTTACTGAAATGGTACCTTAATAGTTTTTTTTTCTTCTCCCATTTTCTTTCTTTTTTTCAGTACAAATTTGGAGATGACCCTTTTCATTTTCTTTTGTACCCTTTGGAAAATAATTTGCTGCAAACAACACACACCTATTGTGGGAGAGTGCAACACCTGTTTACAAAGCAGCTGCAAAAAAGTATTCAAAAAATTCAAGATACCATCCCTAGAGTAAGGTGATATTTACTTGTTTTCAGGAATGTCAGTGCTCTTGAAAAAAGACCTTCAAACCAAGATGTGAAATGAACTACAGACCTCAACTAAAGTCCTCCTGAAAACGATCAAGCAGTAATAAACCAGCTGATAAGTAAGGAAAAATGTGTATTTGCTACATGAAGCTGTGAATGTAACAAATGTCAATTTGTAAACGCACTAATCTTGCTTTGCTGCTGGAAAACCCTGATGTTTACAATAGTTGTGGTCTTATTCAAAAGCAGCTAGGAGTTTTTAAACCGTTGACAATCTGCACATTAATAATGTATGTGTGTAAGTGTTTTGACAATCATTCCGTTTGTTTAAAAATAAATAGCAAAAATAACATGAAGTAGGAAAAAATACTTTTGCAGTAATTCATTTAGAATGTACAGCATTATAGTCAGTTTGTACTGAAGCTTCAATCAGATGCATTCCTTTTTGACATACAGACAAAATTTGTAATAATTTGCAATGCTGAAATGGGGAAGGTAATATTTAGCACATTTATATTTAGTCTTTTTTCCAGCAATATTCATATATGCTTGAATTGTATTTTTTGTCACTCTTAATGTGAAGATATTATTTTTAATTGGAGTATTTTGTAGGTTTTAAATACATTGGAAACCTGACTTTAAAATTTTTTTGATGTCTTGCAACCAGTTAAAAATAACCCTGAGTCTGATTAACATTTTTCAGTGTTTATGATTGTTTGCAGTAAATTTAACTTGCTGCTGATTAAACACCAAATTTCCCAGTATTGACCATCTTTCACAGATTACCAATTTAGGAGTGTGACTCTGTTATTTTCTATAATATATATGTATATAAACAAAGCAGTGGTGTATATAAAAATCTGTCATAGATTTCATGTTTATATGTTCTTTTATACAAATAATAGTTAATATGTAAAATATTTTACTTGTTTATGTATTAAATATGAGGTTTGATGAAGTTAAGTTTGAAGTGATTTAAATGTTTTAAGTTGCACTAAAATTTTTATTTAAAAGCCTATGTAACAAAATGATGTGGGGTAACATTTTAAGTCCATTGCTCTCATACCAGGATTTGTCTCAAATAAACATGTGGATTAAATGTTTTAGTGCTTAATTTGTAGCATATAATTGTACAGTAAGCACAATGAATAGTTTTTAATATAGGGATTAAATAAACATTTATCTATAATGAAAAAGCCATAGCTGTGTGATGGTTCCAGCCTTCACATCACTTGCAGCTTGTACTGATATCAGTAGAAAGGAATGTCTGAGTCAGTGAAGAGATTAAAGGTGAGTCTTGTGTTTAAAAGTAAATAGCAGTTAACAGCTTAAGCCAAACACTTTTACTTTTTTGCACAGTTGTGGATATATCCTTAGGTTTTGTTGATTGTGATTTGACAGTTAAGCATTTCTTTGTATTTTAATATGATAAAGTGGACTAAATGTAACATAAATACATTATAGGTCAGTTTCTTGCTGTATTATATGTAATGTTCATAAAAATGTAATTTCAGATTATTGTATGAAATTTTACTTAAAAGTATTTTTCTAATAAATTTTGCATTATCTTGCCAAATTGTTTTCTTTGCGATGTTTTCTCAAGTAAGCTTACAGTGTATATATACAATATATATATTTTTATATAATATGTGTATGTATATACAGTACTGTGCAAAAGTTTTAGGCAGGTGTGAAAAAATGCTTTAAACAAAGAATGTTTTCAAAAATGGAAGTGTTAATCATTTATTTTCATCAATCAACACAATGCAGTGAATGAACAAAAAAGAAATCTAAATCAAATCAATATTTGGTGTGACCACCCTTTGCCTTCAAAACAGCATCAATTCTAGATACACTTGCACACAGTTTTTGAAGGAACTCGGTTGGTAGGTTGTTCTAAACATCTTGGAGAACTAACCACAGATCTTCTGTGGATGTAGGCTTCCTCACATCCTTCTGTCTCTTCATGTGATCCCAGACACACTCGATGATGTTGAGATCAGGGCTCTGTGGGGGCCATACCATCACTTCCAGGACTTCTTGTTCTTCTTTACGCTGAAGATAGTTCTTAATGACTTTGGCTGTATGTTTGGAGTTGTTGTCCTGCTGCAGAATAAATTTGGGGCCAATCATATGCCTCCCTGATGGTATTGCATGATGGATAAGTATCTGCCTGTATTTCTCAGCATTGAGAACACCAGTAATCCTGACCAAATCTCCAACTCCATTTGCAGAAATGCAGCCCCAAACTTTCAAGGAACCTCCACCATGCTTCACTGTTGCCTGCAGACACTCATTATTGTACCGCTCTCCAGCCCTTCGACGAACAAACTGCCTTCTGCTACAGCCAGATATTTCAAATTTTGACTCATCAGTCCAGAGCACCTGCTGCCATTTTTCTGTACCCCAGTTCCTATGTTTTCGTGCATACTTGAGTCACTTGGCCTTGTTTCCACGTCGGAGATATGGCTTTTTGGCTGCAACTCTTCCATGAAGACCACTTCTGGCCAGACTTCTCCGGACAGTAGATGGGTGTACCTGGGTCCCACTGGTTTCTGCCAGTTCTGAGCTGATGGCACTGCTGGACATCTTCTGATTTTGAAGGGTAATAAGCTTGATGTGTCTTTCATCTGCTGCACTAAGTTTCCTTGGCCGACCACTGCGTCTACGATCCTCAACGTTGCCCGTTTCTTTGTGCTTCTTCAAAAGAGCTTGAACAGCACATCTTGAAACCCCAGTCTGCTTTGAAAACTTTGTCTGGGAGAGACCTTGCTGATGCAGTATAACTACCTTGTGTCTTGTTGCTGTGCTCAATCTTGCCATGACATGAAACTGTCTTCCACAACCTCACCTTGGTAGCAGAGTTTGGCTGTTCCTCACCCAGTTTTAAGCCTCCTACACAGCTGTTTCTGTTTCAGTTAATGACTGTGTTTCAACCTACGTGTGACATTGATGATCATTAGCACCTGTTTGGTATAATTGGTTGATCATACATCGGACTAGAATCATACAAAATCCCTGACTTTGTGCAAGTGAACCTATAAGAATTGAAGCTGGTTTGAAGGCAAAAGGTAGTAACACCAAATATTGATTTGATTTAGATTTTTCTTTTGTTCACTCACTTTGCGTTTTGTAAATTGATAACAATAAACAATCATCATTTATATTTCTGAAAGCATTCTTTGTTTACAGCATTTTTTCACACCTGCCTAAAACTTTTGCATAGTACTGTGTATATATATATATATATATATATATATACATATTAATAAAAGGCAAAGCCCTCACTGACTGACTGACTGATTGACTGACTGACTGACTGACTGACTCACTCATCACTAATTCTCGAACTTCCCGTGTAGGTGGAAGGCTGAAATTTGGCAGGCTCATTCCTTACAGCTTACTTACAAAAGTTAGGCAGGTTTCATTTCGAAATTCTACGTGTAATGGTCATAACTGGAACACATTTTTTGTCCATATACTGTAATGGAGGAGGCGGAGTCACGTATCGCGTCATCATGCCTCCTACGTAATCACGTGAACTAAAAACAAGGAAGAGATTTACAGCACGAGTCAAACGCGGGAACGAAGGTAAATGACGTTAATTTTAGACTGTCTTTTAATACTGTGTAAGCATACATATTAACACATGTGCAATTAAACGTGTGCATTTACGGGGTGATTTCTCAGGCTTAAAAGCTCGCCTTTTATCAAACGCGAGAACAAAGGTAACTGACATTGTTCACTGTCTTTTAATACTGTGTAACCATACATATTAACACATGTGCAATTAAACGTGTGCATTTACGGGGTGATTTCTCAGGCTTAAAAGCTCGCCTTTTACTAAAAAGGTAAATGCAAAACTATTTTCAATCAGTTTATTGAAACGCTCCCGTTAAGGATTGCAATAACATATTCGCGAGATAAAAGAACGAAGTAGGGGGAAATCAAGGAAGAGCCGCAAACAGCGAAGAGCAAAAAATTCATTAAACAATTGAGAAGGGAGCGAGTGAAGCATACAAGCATGTTCATAAGGGAAACAAAGCACGATGTAAAACGTATGTTTAAATTAAGTTTATAGAAACGCTCCCGCTGCGGATTGCAATAACATATTCGCGAGATAAAAGTTTAATGAGAAGACACGAGGTATAAACGAACCACACGCCGTGGCGCAACATTAGGTGCAACAGTTTCAACCATTCTATGATCTGCTTCTCGCAACTGAAAGACGGCACATGGCGGATGTTAGCCGACTTGCTGACCGCAACGTTAGGGGCTTCAACTCTGGCGCTGACGCCACATCTCAGTGCCAACAGTTTGCAGACTCTACTTAAAAGGCACGCCCTCCTCACTGGACAGTTAAAAAGACCAATCAAACTAACGATGACATGAAGTATTACCCAATCAAAAGTAGGAAAGGAGGCATCTTCATAAAATGCGTGTGGGATGATTTGCATGAGACGCTGCTTTAAAAAAAATGATAAAAAAAATACAGGACAAATCCCGTCCCGTATTGATTCAAAACGGGACGCGCAATTTCATTCTCAAATGCGGCACGATTCCACCACTGTGTGACCCTGAGGAAGTCACTTCACCTGCCTGTGCTGCAAAAAACAAAAGTAATGTAACAAATTGTACCTCAGATGTTGTAAGTTGGTGGAATAAAGGCATAAGTAAAATAGATAAATATGTATTATACACATAGGAACTATTCATTTATTTTCAGTTAAGTCATCTGCAGCAAACTTTTATAAATGAGGGTTTCTGATTTTTAGATAGTGCAAACTGTTTCTTCTTCATTGACGTTTTCTCTTGGAGAGCTTTTTTCACTTCATTCAAAATGAAAGCAGCAGCTGCCAAAATATGTAGCTTTCTTATTAATTTTTCAACATTGTGTAAAATAAATGTATAAAGTAACATAAAAGGTTTAAATACTGGTTATTCTTTTACACTAAAATATTACTACAGAGATACAAAAAAAGTAAAATGGATATGTTGTTTTTCTTTAAGGAGATTAAATATTACTGAAGAAAGAAAAAAAAAATTAAACAGCCAAATGGGGCTATGCATACGAACTTAAAAGGTTTAAATAAAACAGAAATATATATTTTATTTTTACTTGGTTAACTTGTGGAGGGTGTATCCTGTAGCAAAGCCCTAACTTTTTTCGTGAAAGCCCGTTTCAGTCAATAAGTCTTATGTGTGTGTTTATGTATGTGTGTATATATATGTAGATATGTGTATATGTAGATATGTATATATATGTATATAAATGTTTATGTGTGTGTGTATATTATATATATATATATATATATATATATATATATATATATATATATATATATACAGTGCTCAGCATAAATGAGTACACCCCACTACATTTGTCACAAAACCTTTAGTTTCCTTTCAGTATCAACATTGTCTATGAGATACTGTACTACAAAATACTCCCACAAATGTGGGCCATTGATTGCAAACAAGATTTGTTAATTTGCACACACAAAAAAGTGATTATCCTAACAAATTCATTCAAGCCCATGTAGCAAAAATGAGTACACCCCAATTATAGTCTTAGGAGAAAAGCCACACTTAAGACTACAAAAGTCCAATTAACAGGCATTCAACCACAGGTGAGTCTAATGATTCATTTAAGAGGTGTCCAGCAGACAGGTTACTATAAAAGGGCAATACTTAACAAAGAAAAGCCGTTCCCATTTCATGCTGTCAGCAATGGCTCCACATGGAAAATCTGAGAAAGGAAATCATTACTTTACACAAAAAAGGTGAGGGCTACAAGAAGATCAGCAAAGCTTTACATATCAGTCAAAATACTGTAGCAAAAGTGATCCAAAAATTTAAGAAAGATGGAAGTGCAACCATCTTACAGAGACGTCCAGGCTGTCCACGGAAGTTAACATCTCGACAGGAGCGTCTTCTGATGAGAAGGATTGAAGAAAATCGCCATGCAAGTTCACTGCAGTTAGCTAAAGCAGTAGAAAGCCAAACTGGAGTGACCGTTTCCCGTGACACAATACGGCGCACACTGCAGAGGAATGGCATGCATGGGTATCGTCCACGAAGGAAGCCTCTCCTAAAGCCCATGCACAAAAAAGCACGCCTAGAATTTGCTAAGGCCCATGCTGAAAAAGATGAAGACTACTGGGACTCTATACTCTGGAGTGATGAGACAAAGATCACTGTTTTTGGAACTAATGGTTTCAAAACTGTATGGCGTCGTAAAGGTGAGGATTTCAAAGAAAAATGCATGGTGCCTACAGTGAAACATGGTGGTGGCAGTGTCCTTATGTGGGGCTGCATGAGTGCTGCTGGTGTTGGGGAGCTGCATTTCATTGATGGTATCATGAACTCAACAATGTACTGCTCTATACTGAAGGAGAAGATGCTGCCATCACTCCGTGCACTTGGTCGTCATGCACTTTTCCAACACGACAATGATCCAAAATACACATCTAAAGCTACTGTTGCATTTCTGAAGAAGAACAGGGTGAAGGTGATTGAATGGCCAAGTATGTCTCCTGATCTGAACCCAATCGAACACCTGTGGGGAATTCTGAAGCTACAAGTTGAGCTTCACTCTCCATCCAGCATCCAGGCTCTAAAAGAGGTTATTCTTGAAGAATGGAAAAAGATAGATGTTGCAATATGTCACCAACTTGTTCATTCCATGCCTAGAAAACTTGGTGCTATCCTTAAGAATCACGGTGGTCATACAAAATACTAGATGTAGTAGTTTTTGTTGCGGGGTGTATTCATTTTTGCTTCAACCAATTTGAGTGAAACTGAAGATTTTGTGATCTAAGTTATATTATTAACCTTAATTTCATGTTATGGAGCTTAACAAGTGTTCAATAAAACTCAGCCTTGTGAAAATTGTGGACATTGTTCTTTTGTTCATTGAGCTACTGATTAAATTCGTACTTTTTAAAGGGGGTGTACTCATTTATGTTGAGCACTGTGTATATATATATATATATATATATATATATATATATATATATATATATATATATATATATAAAAGACAGCAACACTTATAACAATGACAACACAATTACATTGACAATCATGTTACGTTATTTTTAAAATGTTTCCTTTTTTTTCATAACCTCTTTAACACACTACTTCTCCGCTGCGAAGCGCAGGTATTTTGCTAGTATACTAATAAAAGGCAAAGCCCTCACTGACTGACTGACTCATCACTAATTCTCCAACTTCCCGTGTAGGTAGAAGGCTGAAATTTGGCAGGCTCATTCCTTACAGCTTACTTACAAAAGTTAGGCAGGTTTCATTTCGAAATTCTACGCATAATGGTCATAACTGGAACCTGTTTGACTGACTCACTCATAAATAATTCTCCAACTTCCCGTGTAGTTAGAAGGCTGAAATTTGGCAGGCTCATTCCTTACAGCTTACTTACAAAAGTTAGGCAGGTTTCATTTCGAAATTCTACGTGTAATGGTCATAACTGGAACCTGTTTTTTGTCCATATACTCTAATGGAGGAGGCGGAGTCACGTATTGCGTCATCACGTATTACGCCTCCTACGTAATCACGTGAACTGAAAACGAGGAAGAGATTTACAGCACAAGTCAAACGCGGGAACGAAGGTAAATGACGTTAATTGTTGACTGTCTTTTAATACTGTGTAATTGTTGAGTGTCTTTTAATACTGTGTAAGCATACATATTAACACATGTGCAATTAAACGTGTGCATTTACGGGGTGATTTCTCAGGCTTAAAAGCTCGCCTTTTATTAAAAAGGTAAATGAAAACTCTTTTCATTCTGAAGGGCACAAACCACGTTAGACTTCAGCCGTTAAACGCGCAAAAATGTCAGTACACCAGATAAATAAGCGCAACATATTATCAGTTGTATTGTATGCTTACAATACATATAGAAATGTGTTAATCGTTAACTAATATTATGGGATGGTGTTTTTTGACTCGCGCCTTGATTTAAACGATTGCATGTCTTGGTGGGTTTGCGTAGCTTATTGTCAATATCTTTACAACTCTTTTTAAGACTAAATTTAAAAAGGTTTTCTTTTCTTCTTAATTAAAATTTAAAAGCAATACTTCACTGCTGCGAAGCCCCTCTAGCGCTGACGTCCGAGGTTCGATTACCGTAAGCGAGTGCAGTGAGTGTGTACGCCTGATGAGCCAAGAATACGGGGGAAAGACGTGTCGCGTACTCTTTGCAATATTTGATAGTAAACTATTTTCATCCATTCTATGATCTGCTTCTCACAACTGAAGGCACCGTGGCTGATGTTACCTGACTTGCTGGCCAACCATAAGCGTTACCTGGTAGGTAACCACCCACTCACTTCACTCCCTTACGGGAATCGAACCTCGGACGTCAGCGCTAGAGGCGAAGCCCCTAAAATTGCGCCACGGCGTGTGGTTCGTTTATTTGACAGCATGTAGATCGGGGTAATTACATTCACGGCATTCGTAGTCTGATTCACAATTTGATTGTATGGGTGGTTACCTACCAGGTAACACTTATGGTTAGCCAGCAAGTCAGCTCGAAGTGATCACTCGAGTGAAGGCAGCTTCACAAAAAAACAGATCCTTAACAAACTGTTATTGGTATATTTTCCCTCAATTTTAAAAGGTTTTCTTTTCTTCTTAATAAAAATTTAAAAGCAGTACTTCGCCGGTGCGAAGCGCTGGGATTTGAGCGACTGACGCATACAGACATATTCATGAGTACAGGTACTTCATAAAGAAAGCACCGTGTAAACCTAAACTTTAAATTAAGTTCATAGACCTACAAAAGGTTGCCATTGATTTGAAGCAAGATTGCTTTTCTCATGTACAACTATACGTTGCATTCTTAACAGTAAGCTTGCACAGCTTGGTCATATTACAACCTGAGTGCTGAACTGACAGCGTCGTATACAAACAGAACTATAACAATTGTAATAAACAAACAAACAAAAAAAAGCGAAGAACCCTTGGATTTAATAAAAAGGCTCCTTCCTTGGCGAAGCAAGGAAAAAGGAAGACCTTATATGGCGTTCGTTTATAAAACAGCGGAAAAGCTGTGTTAAGGCTGCTTCACAATAAAACAGATCCTTAACAAATTGCTATTGGGATATTTTCCCTCAATTTAAAAAGCTTTTCTTCTTAATAAAAATTTAAAAGCAGTACTTCGCGGGGATTTAGATATAGATATATATATATATATATAGATATATATATATATATATATATATATATATAATATATATATATATATGTATGTCTATATATATATATATATATGTAAGCTTATAAGTACTGCCTTACTTCTGTTTAAGAAAGGAAGATGTAATGATACTTGATTTAAACGATTCCATGTCTTGGTGGGTTTGTGTAGCTTATTCTCAATATCTTTACACCTGTTTTTAAGACTTATTGACTGAAACGGGCTTTCACAAATAAAGTTAGGGCTTTGCTACAGGATACACCCTCCACAAGTTAAGCAAGTAAAAATAAAAGTGTATATTTCTGTTTTATTTAAACCTTTTAAGTTTGTATGCATAGCCCCATTTGGCTGTTTTAGTTTTTTTTTTTCTTTCTTCAGTAATATTAAATCTCCTTAAAGAAAAAGAACATATGCATTTTACTTTTTTTGTATCTCTTTAGTAATATTTTAGTGTAAAAGGATAACCAGTATTTAAACCTTTTATGTTACTTTATAAAGTTATTTTACACAATGTTGAAAAATTAATAAGAAAGCTACATATTTTGGCAGCTGCTACTTTAATTTTCAATGAAATGAAAAAAGCTCTCCAAGAGAAAACCTCAATGAAGAAGAAAC
>NC_041394.2:202123569-202126069 GCF_900747795.2 Erpetoichthys calabaricus
GCCTGCCTAAGGTAAAGTCATCCCTGATAGAGGATCGCAGGAATCATGAGAAAGAGGGGTCCTTTCATTGGATTGGCTGGCCCAACACTGTTTCAGCCATGGAATGGCCAAATGGGGGAGGCTGCTTGATGGATGAGGTCTCCAGGAGTCTAAAATTATCTAAATCTTATTATGTGATATCATCTACTGTTAAATTCTGCTCCGTACTTCTAAAAAAATTTTAAATTTTTTTTATTGAGGATTTGTTCTGTTCTATGTATTGTATTGTATTGTATTGACCCCCTTCTTTTGACTCCCACTACACGCCCAACCTACCTGGAAAGGGGTCTCTCTTTGAACTACCTTTCCCAAGGTTTCTTCCATTTTTTCCCTACTAGGTTTTTTTTGGGAGTTTTTCCTTGTCTTCTTAGAGAGTCAAGGCTGGGGGGCTGTCAAGAGGCAGGACCTGTTAAAGCCCATTGCGGCACTTCCTGTGTGATTTTGGGCTATACAAAAATAAACTGTATTGTATTGTATTGACTAAATACTTTTTTGCCCCACTGTATATGTTGTAAAGTCGACCCTCGTTTATCGCAGTTAATCAGTTCCAAACTCTGCCGCGATAAATGAATTTCCACGAAGTAGGCTTCTTTATTTATAAATCGAATATTTTCACAGTTAGAGCATAGAAAACCTGTTTACGATTTTCTAAATACGTTTTTTAACATTATTAGAGCCCTCTAGACATGAAATAACACCATTGTAGACACAGGGACTTTTAAATACTGCAAGCAAACATTTGTCTCTTTTTCAAAAGTTTAATCTGTGCTCCATGACAAGACAAAGATGACAGTTCCGTCTCACAATTAAAAGAATGCAAACATATCTTCCTCTTCAAAGGAGTGCGCGTCAGGAGCAGATAATGTCAGAGAGAGAGGGAGAGAGAGAGAGAGAGACAGAGAGAGAAAAGCAAACAATCAAAAATCAATAGGTGCTGTTTGGCTTTTAAGTATGCGAAGCACCGCCCGACAAAGCAGCCGTAAGGAAAGGAGCAATGTGAAAGTAGTCTTTCAGCATTTTTTATAGGAGCATCTGTATCCTCTATGCCAGTGTGTGAACAGCCCCTCTGCTCACACCCTCTCCGTCCAGAACAGAGAATGTCAGAGAGAGAGAGAGAGAGAAAAGCAAACAATCAAAAATCGGGCTATTCGGCCTTTTAAGTATGTGAAGCATCGAGCGGGAAGCATATCATATATCATTGAGAAGTTTTATTTAATACATAATACATGCTCTGATTGGGTAGCTTCTCAGCCATCCGCCAATAGCGTCCCTTGTATGAAATCAACTGGGCAAACCAACTGAGTAAGCATGTACCATAAATTTAAAAGAACTATTGTCGGCAGAAATCCACGAACGAGCGAAAAAATCCGTGATATATATTTACATATGCTTACATATAAAATCCGCGATAGAGTGAAGCCGCAAAAGTCGAAGCGTGATATAGCGAGGGATCACTGTATATGTATATATGTGTGTGTGTGTGTATATATATATAATATATATATATATAAAATCTACATATGTATATGTGTGTATATGTATATGTACAGTGCATCCGGAAAGTATTCACAGCGCATCACTTTTTGCATATTTTGTTATGTTACAGCCTTATTCTAAAATGGATTAAATTCATTTTTTCCTCAGAATTCTACACACAACACCTCATAATAACAATGTGAATAAAAGTTTACTTGAGGTTTTTGCAAATTTATTAAAAATAAAAAAAACTGAGAAATCACAAGTACATAAGTATTCACAGCCTTTGCTCAATACTTTGTTGATACACCTTTGGCAGCAATTACGGCCTCAAGTCTTTTTGAATATGATGCCACAAGCTTGGCACACCTACCCTTGGCCAGTTTCGCCCATTCCTCTTTGCAGCACCTCTCAAGCTCCATCAGGTTGGAAGGGAAGCATCGGTGCACAGCCATTTTAAGATCTCTCCAGAGATGTTCATTCGGATTCAAGTCTGGGCTCTGGCTGGGCCACTCAAGGACATTCACAGAGTTGTCCTGAAGCCACTCCTTTGATATCTTGGCTGTGTGCTTAGGGTCGTTATCCTGCTGAAAGATGAACCGTGAACCGTCGCCCCAGTCTGAGGTCAAGAGTGCCCTGGAGCAGGTTTTCATCCAGGATGTCTCTGTACATTGCTGCAGTCATCTTTCCCTTTATCCTGACTAGTCTCCCAGTCCCTGCCGCTGAAAAACATCCCCACAGCATGATGCTGCCACCACCATGCTTAAACTATAGGGATGGTATTGGCCTGGTGATGAGTGGTGCCTGGTTTCCTCCAAACATGATGCCTGGCATTCACACCAAAGAGTTCAATCTTTGTCTCATCAAACCAGAGAATTTTCTTTCTCATGGTCTGAGAGTCCTTCAGGTGCCTTTTGGCAAACTCCAGGCGGGCTGCCATGTGCCTTTTACTAAGGAGTGGCTTCCGTCTGGCCACTCTACCATA